>NW_019384704.1:231291-247283 GCF_000671375.1 Centruroides sculpturatus | reverse complement strand
AATACTAGCAGACCCCGCCACGCGTTGTTGTGGCTCAAAATGTATCTATTATAAATGTATAACACTTCCCCCGTGGGGGAAAATTTTTCGAAAAATATTTTCTTAGTGTACATTCTCTTGACGTACCCTATTAAAACGCAATCAAAAACGCAAAAATCCGCAACTAAAATAGTATAATAGAAGCCAAGTTCTTCACAGTAAGCCTTAATTCTGTCCCTCTCCCCCGGAGAGGAAATCTCGAAAAATCCCTTCTTTGTGTACATTCTGTTGACGTACTCTATTAAAACGCAATCAAAAATGCAAAAAACCGCATCTAAAATACTATAAATAGAAGCAGAGTTTTTTATGGTAAGCCTTCCCCGTAAGGCTTACCGTAAAGAACTGTTTATCTCCCATGTTTAACGGAATAATATACAGCCTATGTCCACCCTGAAGTTCCATTCTAAATATTGGTAAAAGAATTTTTGAAATCAGATGAAAAGTTTCGGAGATTACCTGCTGCATACAAACTAACATACAAACATTACCTCTTTATAATATTAGTATAGATAAAGAGTAGTGGTTTGGGAAGCTTTAATCGAAAAATTAATTTTTCAATGTATTTTCCGATAAAAATTGAATAGCACTGATCACAAAATGAAAATTACATAAAAATTTTAAGAATTAAATTAAGATTGCAAATAAAAATTTGTTGAATGGAATTATTTCAGATCACAAAATTAATTTTTCAATTACAAATCTTAATTAAATTAATATTATTTTAACAATAAGACGAAGTTTAACATATTCTTTCTAATTATTATAAAATTAATTTACAATAATAATTTTTACAATTTGTTTTAATATGCAAGTAAAATAAAACACGACAACTTAAAATAATATTATAACAATAAGGCAAAGTAAAATAGGAAACTAGTTCAATATAATAATTATTTAAATTATATTTGTTACTTATTTATTAAATATTGCAAAGAGAACAATGCTTTTTAAAATATTTGTGGTAATAATAAATTTTTTAATATTATTTAATCTTAGACACCAAAAGAAATTCGATGTCTGAATAATTGTAGTTCTAGTTTTAAATAGTTTTTTGTGTATAAAATTTAATCTGTGAACTTTTTTCCTATAAAATATACTTGATACTTTTTAACAAAATCTATATAAATGTCTATTACAGCTTCTATAGGACTGTGTAATGTTTTTATGGTCAACTGTCGATAACTCGAAATGCTTCAAAATCGAACCAGTCTCTTATACGTAGTATTTATACCATCTCTTGATTCAAAAAACAGAGGAAAAAGATTATTTCAAATTATCAACTTTAAAAAACGAAAGTTATATCTTTTTCCTCTGTTTTTGAGTCAAATACTGCTTATACGAGAATTGTTTGATACCTCGCCAAGAAGATACAAGATCATCATCTGCAGATAGTAAGTATTTTTATTTAAAAGTTTTCCTTTGACAAAAAGTTTGACTTAGACCTAGCTCTAGATAAAAGTAAATTATCAAAAGTCTACAAGTTTAACATCAATTTATAAAAGTGGTAAAATTTTAAACTATATTGATGAGTTTATAAGATATAAAACTCTGATGAACCATGTTATTCCACGAACAATTTTTGAAAGTTTCTTTTATAAATTTTATCAGGTTCATTCTGTAACTGTTGTAGTAAAAACCTGTCAATACCTTTTGAATTTAAGTATAATTAGAGCTTTAATTTTTGTTACAATCAACAAAACTTTAATATGGAGATGATTATTGATTTCGAGGCATTTATGCTTCACAATGAAAATTTTTGCTTAACACCCTGTTCAGGGAGCTTAGGTTTGTAGCAAAACATTCCAGACTTCGATAAAGTAATTTTTATAATGAATCTATTATTTTTTTTTATTTAACAGTTAGACATAAAACATCGGCAAGACAACAATTATTTGCATGGTTTATATCTATCATATGAAAAACACATTTTTAAAAATTACAATCAAAGTTTCGTTTTCTTAGAGTTTAATATTGTGAGATCCGAATAGCCCCTGGGTCTAAGTAACAATTTAAAAATAAAATTAAATTATTGTAGAAAAATATTCTTTCATTTTGGTGTAAAATTGACAGTTTTTTACGTGGGAAAACTGATAAAACAGCCACTTCCTTTAACAGAAACTGAAGCATCGTTTGTTTTCCACTTATCTGTTACAAATCTCACCACACTGGGAATTGCCGACCCCTCCTTTATTCCTCTTTTTATCCGTTCACGTGAAAGAATCCAAGTATGATGATTTGTCGTAAATCAAGAGATATATTCAAAGTGTAGCAGAATTCAGGAAGTACGTCAAGAGCTCTCACAGGGGAAAGAAGCATCCTATATTGTCTCCATAAGGCCAACGCCCTTAGTTAAGAGTACGCTAGAAGATCCCACGAAGGGAAGACGTAGTCCATTCATGCTCCTAAGGCCAACGCCCTTAGTTAGGAGTAGTATCGTATCCAGAAGGTCAACGTATATAGACATAATTTTTCCACGTTAAATTAAGTTTGATTAGAATTACGGAAGATATTTTATATTGTGCCTGTGAAGACCTCTCCATGAACAGAACTCAGAGAACTGGAGAAATGAAGTAAAATCGACCAATTAAGAAGAAGAAAAAGTCAACTAAGAGGTTGTATTTTTAAAACTAAATTTTGTGAGCTCTCCCTCTCGGCGCGTATATTTTGATTTATTCATTGTCTAAATCGATTGTATTTAACTATTTCCATTTTTGTATGATTTTGTTTATTTTAGTTTATTAAATTTTTCTATTATTGTTAAAGAAATGTCTCTTGATAATTCTCTGAATCAAATCCATATCATATCCAATAGCGAGTTAATTTGCGAATGCAAATTAGATTAACTGGTGTCGGGAATCCTGATGTATAAACTGAAAGATATCACAATTCTTCGTTCCGCTTTAAATATTCAACTGTAAGTCCCTCCGCACTCGATTTCCTTAGATTGAGAAAAGCCATTCTTTTAAATGACCGAGAACTAGTTTCACCAACTAGAAGCCGATTAAGTGATACAAGAGTAATAAACTACTCTGTACCCCCGGCTAGATCTCACAATATTCTTTAAACTGTTTTTTAATTAAATTTGAATAAATACTCAGTAATATAAATTTAAATAACATCAAACTCGTATCTATAAACCTTTCATTGGTGTGCATATCATCACACTCTACAACAGTTACAAACGTTTCGAACCGTTACGGTTCTTATTCAGGTAATGATCCCCTAACGGAACGCGTTAGGGGATCGTTACCTGAAAATGTATGAAATCTTTCTGTTATTTTTTTATTAGATATAAAATAATACTAATCCTAATTTTTATTTATATAAATTACAGAATGCGATGCTAATAGATTTTGAAGCATTTCAAGTTATCGACAGTTGACCATAAAAACATTACACAGTCCTATAGAAGCTGTAATAGACATTTGTATAGATTTTGTTAAAAAGTATCAAGTATATTTTATAGCAAAAAAAGTTCACAGATTAAATTTTATAGACAAAAAAACTATTTCAAACTAGAACTACAATTATTTAAACGTCGAATTTCTTTTGGTGTCTAAAATTGAATAATATTAAAAAATTTATTATTACCACAAATATTTTGAAAGGCATTGTTCTCTTTGCGATATTTAATAAATAAGTAACAAATATAATTTAAATAATTATTATATTGAACTATTTTCTTATTTTACTTTGCCTTATTGTTATAATATTATTTTAAGTTGTCGTGTTTTATTTTACTTGCATATTAAAACAAATTGTAAAAATTATTATTGTAAATTAATTTTATAATAATTAGAAATAATATGTTAAACTTCGTCTTATTGTTAAAATAAAATTAATTTAATTAACATTTTTGATCGAAAAATTAATTTTGTGATCTGAAGTAATTCCATTCAACAAATTTTTATTTGCAATCTTAATTTAATTTTTAAAATTTTTATGTAATTTTCATTTTGTGATCATTTTTTTTGTTAAATATCTGGTGTATTTTTCGTTCAGCCTTGGTGTGGTAAGCTCTCCAAATTGTTAAAATTCCATTTATTAGGTTATATAACTCTATCTTAATTAAATATTATTGAAAAATATAAATATATTGGTTTCCGAAACAACTTAGAGCTAACTTGGAGCTTCTCTGCTCATTTTAAGGTAAATGTTGAACCTTCGGGCCCCACCAATTTCATGGCCAATGTAGGTGAGGCTAATTAATGGCCAGACAAGTGTGATGGCTAGAACCCTCCTGGCCCGAAAGAGAAGTGCAATGCTTACGAAATTTAAAGAATTTGATGGAGCATAGTTACATGGTATAAGACCTATAACTCGGCTATACGCTGGACGGGTCTCTTTGGAGAGGTGGGTCCGCAGTCTGAATAGTTAAGCATCACTCAGTTCTTGGTTGAGTGTGTTCAAACAGCTTCAAGTTGTGAAAACTGTATGTAAGCGTTAAAGAGTTGAACTGAATAGCTAGGAAGACATGGAAGGCAAGGAAAGAAAGGAAGGTTGGTCCCTATTGTATTGTATTGCCAGACCCATAGCTAGAGCCCGTACACTTTTCTTGAATTCGGCTTTTATTGTCCTAGTCACCTCAGTGATTACTGGGTGCTCGACCTTCATATCATTATAATGCAGTCTCTTTGTAGCCTATAGTGCTATTTGGTGGTGCAGAGGCCATTTACTTTGAGTTGTGATATGAGGAAGCCACTCCATGGATGAACCCTTTTGACAAGAAACATCGTAACCGAAAATTCGGGACGTTTGTCATCTTTATTCAACTAGCTAGGACGCTTCCTTACCTTGTAAAAAACTCTTCTTTCTAATAAACGGTTTTGTAAGGCATTCTTACATTCTCTGCTTCATACAACACCACCCACATATGCAAGAGCCCCTACGCCATCCCTATCAAAAGATAACGATTTCACCCTGTAAGTTGACATAGTCACAAAACTAAGAAACAAATTTGTGCCACACAGACACGAACACACAATAAAATCCCTACATACGAAAAACAAACCAAAATGTTTTTGCATTTCTCGATGTTTCAACGTGCTCTGAGACAATAAATGTTAAAATCTTGTGAAGTTAATTTCTGATGACACACATTTCTTCGCTTAATAATAATGCTGGGAAAGTAAAAGTAAATTTTCGTTATAAGCAAAAACTATTTATAAGTGAAATTTATTGCTCTCTTTTTAATATTGTCGATTGTTATTTAATTAAAAATTTAGTTATTTTTGTTATGTTTAGTTAAATTCTATAATGAAATGTTTATTTCCATATTAAATCAATAATATTTCAAGAAAATAATAACGAAAAGTATCGAATTATTTTCCCGTAGTTTCTTGTTTTTCCATTTCTTTACTAGTGTACAAATCAACACGAGGAAAATAACAACTAAGTTTAAAAAAATTTGAAAAGTCCACAGAAACATGATTAACGTTCGTTTTGCCCAGCACTTTCCAAAGTGGTACGAAATAATTCTCTATCTGCGTGTATATTACTATAAAAACAATAGGCATCAACAAATAGCAATAAGAATCAGAGTTTTATGGCACGTGATCTATAGTCTGCCAATTGTAGAAGTTAAATTTCATAATTATAGCTACTATTATTTTTCTTGCTTTTCGGTGATTTTTTAGATTTTAAAAATAATTACCTTCTTCACTGTAATATAAGAAATTTAAATCTAAATGATAATTTGCTTTCCTCTGTCTGTAGGTGTTTATTGGTGTAGACGTAACAAAAATAATCATTAATTAATAAAAAAAATATCTTTAAAAGTATGAAGGTTATGCTATCAAATAAAAAACAAAATAATTTAATGATATAATTCCATATTTTTTAAAGTTTCATTTCTAAAATAATTTAATGCTTGATGTTTAAATTTATTATAATACTAATATAATCATGAAATATTTAGATAAATAATAATACTTCAAAAACCAAAAGAATGCTATGCACTTCAAGAATTTTAAGTACTTACAGTACATTATGATTTAACGCTTTTATTACCCAGAAATGGCTGAGTGCATAAAATCATTTAAGGCTAGACTAGTTGGTCGTGGATTCGATCCTCGCGAAGCAACGATTGCAATAACATTAAAGCGAAACAATAATTTTATTGTATCATTGTGTACCATTACTACTGGTTGCATGACCGACAGAAAATAGCTAAAATTTTTAATACATCCATCATATTTAAATATATTCGAAACTATAATCCTATGCACACTTAAAGGCCATGAAAATTCATCTAGTAAACATTGTTTTCATCTATGAGTACAACAGTAATTAAGACGNAGAAAATTAGATAGAAAATTTGCAATAATAACTTTTTAAAACACAGCTATTTAAAATAATATAACATTAAAGTTTTGTTGATTGTAACAAAAATTACAACTCTAATTATACATAAATTCAAAGGATATTGACAGGTTTTTACTACAATAGTTATAGAATGAACCTGATAAAATTTATAAAACTAACTTTCAAAAATTGTTCGTAGAATGACATGGTTTATCAGAGTTTTGTTTTTCAAAATTGCTAATTTGAAATATCCTTTTTTTTCTGTTTTTGAGTCAAGAGATGGTATAAATACTGCGTATAAGAGACTGATTCGATACCTCGCAAATAACTTCTTTTGCGAGAACCCCTTATACAAGATTATCATCTTCAGAATGTAAGTATTTTTATTTAAAAATTTGCCTTTGACAAAAAGTTTGACTTAGACCTACCTAACTCTGGATAAGAGTAAATTTTCAAAAAAATTACTCGTTTATGTTTAGTAAAGTTCATTGACTTATTATTCTAATATATATGTTATGGACAAAGTGATTAATCAGGCATTATTCATAATGCCCGGTCACTATGGATAATGACCAAAAAGGGCGCGCAGTGTGATAAATATTTATTAATTTATCAAATTGACCGGTCATTGTGAATACTGCTATCACCTAGTCGGGCAAAGTGATAATGATAGGTTGAAAAGTGATCATCCGACATACGCTAGCCACTTGGCACTCTGAGTTGCTGATTGTATCGTGTTGAGTGCGTATTGCGTTTAGTACTGAATTTTAAATTGTGCAACATTTTAATTTAATTAAAAAACTCAACTTATTTCATTTAGAAATATTTATTTTTGTGAATTATTTCAAAGTATTTAAAAAAAACATGTAATCTTTTAAAACTAAGTACTATTAACTATATTAATTAAATGGTAAAATTTTACCTATGTGCACCGTAATGGCGGCAGTCGCAACTGTTTGTGCTCCCGACGGATTCCTCCTGGAGGGAAGCCGCTGGCAGGCCACCGATTGTTTAACGTCACTAGATATTGATACATACTAGTTATTGATACTTGTGTTCAAGAACTACCGTAAATCAATATCTAGTGACATTAAACAATACGCGGCCTACCGGCAGCAGCCCTCCGGGAGGAATCCGTCAAAAGCACAAACGGACGCCACCGCCCCAAATTCGTTACTAAACGCAACACGCACGCGCAACTCAGATGCGAGTGCTGATTGGCTAGCTTATTTTTGATGATCACTCTTCGACGCATTATCATCACTTTGCCAGATTATATGATAACAGTACTCATAATGACCGGTCAATTTGATAAATTATTGAAATTTATTACAATGCCTGATTTTGTTGGTCATTATTCATAATGACCGGGCATTATGAATAATGCCCATATTAATCACTTTGTCCATAACATATACATAAAAAAAAGTTATAGGAAAAAAGTTATTTATTTGTTATATTGAAAAATGATCTTGAAATATTACTGAATTAGTTTCATATAATATAGAATTTTAATGAATTTTGAAAGTAAGTATCTATTATTAGTATTACTTTAATATAAGTGGTTATTGATTTTAAGGCATTTGCAATGCATTACAATAAAAATATCTGTTTAACACATTGTTCTGGGAGTTTAGGTTTGTAGTAAGATATTCTAAAAAGTTTAGGTAAACTGATTTTTTGGCTTAGACATACTCTAGATAAAAGTAAATCTTTCGAAAATCCACAAGTTTAACATCAATTTATGAAGATCGTAAAATTTTAAACTATATTAATAAGTTTCTAAAATATAAAACTCTGATCAGCCATGTTATTCCACGAACAATTTTTGAAAGTTTGTTTTATGAATTTTATCAGGTTCATTCTATAACTATTGTAGTAAAAACCTGTCAATATCTTTTGAAAGTTTGTTTTATGAATTTTATCAGGTTCATTCTATAACTATTGTAGTAAAAACCTGTCAATATCTTTTGAATTTAAGTATAATTACAGCTGTAAATTTTGTTGCAATCAACAAAACTTTAATGTTATATTATTTTAAATTGCTGTGTTTTAAAAATATTATTGCTGCAAATTTTCAACCTAATTTTCTAATATAGAGATGATTATTGATTTCGAGACATTTATGCTTCACGACGAAAATCTCTGTTTAACACACTGTTCAGGGAGCTTCGGTTTGTAGCAGAACATTCTAAAGAGTTCGGTAAACTGATTTTTATAATGAGTCTATTATTTTGATTTTTTTTTTATTTAACAGTTAGACATAAAAAATCGGCAAGACTTGACAACTATTTGTACGGTTTATATCTATCATATGATAAACAAATTTTACGGATTTACAATGACAGTTTTGTTTTTTTTGGAGTTTAATATTCTTTAAACTTGTGAGGGACGAACAGACCCACAATAAAGTTCTATGTTAAATTTTAATTATTGGAAACCTTAATCGGTTAAATTCGAGCGTTTTATCGAGTTAGGCTAAAAGCCGTAAAAATTATTTCCCACGGAGTTTGTTCCTTGTTGAGTCGACTCAAGTTAGTCAGAAATGTGTCACCAGGAACTTTCGATGGAGAGCCCATATTGGACGCCAGACCGTTAACAACAACCACCTGACCTCATGGAAAATACCCAAGAGAAATAACAAGAGAAAAGGAAAAAACCCCGAGATCAGTCGTCATCCAAAGTCTCTCTACGAGAGTCGTTATCCAAAGTCCCTCTATGAGAGTCATCTTCAAAAAATAGCCCAACAAAATCGTCCTCCAAAATTAAAACCGTGATCCAGGATTAACCCGAGGGAAAAAATCGTGCCTGATTAAGCCTCTACACTTTTCCGTGCCTCCACACCAGTGAACAGACAATATTCGGAACTAGTGGAAAGAACAGTCCATCGACAAAGTATTAATCAACCCGCGATTCGTTTGTAAACTCTCTCTCTCGACGGGCCTCTCTTCTATAGGGGAACTATGACCGAAATTAACTCTCTTTGTATTTCCTTTAGTTTCATTAAAATTGTTAATTGTTAGCAACCATGGAATCCGATTAATTTACTTTCTCGTCTTTCTCCTCACCTCTACTCCGAATCCAATCGCTCACACGCTACCGCTCGCGTGACGTAACGTTGCGATTTCCGAGTCCTGCGAGACTCGGTGGTGTCAGATTCAGGTCTCCTGACGTGGTTTCGAGGAGACACCGACCATACGGTCACAAAACACTTTCTTAATTATATTNCTTTTAAACAACACAGGAATTTTGATAAATATTTTGTGAGTAGCAAGGGGCCACTGGGTGAACCTCAATGACCACTTAATCTGCACGGGTTAAAAAGACTCGTTCTCGGTTGTCAGATGGCATAGGAGGGCTAAAGATATGAGCGGGGCGGAGTCGGAAGTGATCAGGTGTCCAAAGAATACACAGGTTTAAAATAGACAACACATTTAATAAATAGATGAGAAATTATACATAAAGAAAATAAATATAACACTCGCGTATCAAGATATAAATAGTTATTCTAAAATCTATCCTAACCTAATCTAATGCTAAAATTCGAGAGAGACCTCACGTTGGAGAGAGATAATTATGGCAAGGGTTTACCTCGTAGGCAACGTTCTCATATTATAGGGCGTTGATAAAACACTCTGTGATCGTCGTCTTCTAATCCGAGGTGTCCTTTGAAGGCTACGTGGAGCAATGTCCTTCTGAGGTCGTGCGGCTATGTCCAGATGTGGTGTATGCTCCGTCGTCCTAATCTGTAGAGAGTTCTTCCTGGTGAAGTTCGCTCGGAGGTTTCTTCCGTTAACCTCTTCGAGGAGTAATTCTGTCGTATCAGGAGAGAATAGAAAAATATTCAAAGTTTTATCTTTCCATGGAGCGGCAATTATGAGCTTCGTAGATCCTGAGAGTGCTGGAAGAGTAGTCCCCTGCGTTCTCTTCCCTTGACGATCGCTGTCCGTTTTTCCTTAGCTGTCCAGAGGGGTTTCATCGGCGTTAGCTCTTCGGCTAAGCGCGCCTGGAGTAGAAAATCCCTTTATATACCCGATCTGCTTGGGAAAAATCTGGGAATTTGTTGACGTCTTTTGACATCTCTCCCTGATTTATTACCGTCTCCCGTGCCATAGAAAAACTTACTGCCTTATTTGGTCATTTTATCGTCCGGTCGCTTGGACGTATGGGGGTCACGTGACATTGTGGTCTCTTATCGATGACCTTCGGACAATGAAAGTCACCTTCGCTAATTACGCAGTTAGTGTGAAAATAAAAACAGCGTCCGCATTCTCACACTATCCCCCACTTTTCTAAAAATCGTTCACCTTTTTTGTGTGATTTTTCCTTTTCTCTTACGCTGAGAAAATTGAAAGGATGTTCAACTCCGGCAACAACAGGTAGATTGCTTTTTCCTTGGTTGTTCGTCCTTTTGCTTCTTAATATATATAATACTTCGCCAATTTCCGACGAATAGTGGTGTCGACCTTCGTGGGACCGGAAGCACATTATATTTCGTTGGCTTCCGATCTGGGTCGCTAATCTGAAGCATTCTATATAAGTTTTCTTTTTCCTATGGATCCCGGCTCTCTCTCTCTCTCAATTTGTCTATAACACTATTCTCTATTAATTATCCTAATTATCTCTAAAACTAATTTCGCGTCTCGTTTGCTTTCGAAAAGAAAAAATAAAAATGATTGACATACGCGTACATCCCAGAACTCCGGGTCGCGTTCGCGCTCGCGTAACAAAATGATAAGAGGTGATCGAGTAACGCGTACAATTTTTGTAAGAAGTCGACATATACCAACACACACTTAACAACAGCGTCTATTTTTAAAATGAATTCCTTGATTCGTTCACTGGCTCGTCCGGTCAGTTCACTGTAAAGCCTCTTCATTTCCGCCAGTCTTATCGTATACACTTCCGGTGTCCTGTCTTACTTTTCTCTCCATTCTTCTCTCTCCTTCTCTCTCTCTTTAGCTATTAGTTTCTCTATTAAAATTTTAAAATCGAGAAACTCATCTAACTCTTATTTCCCTATCTATCTAACAATTTTGGATTTTATCAAATCGCGATTGAAATTTTATTTGATTAATATAATCCATCATTCCAGCAAGTAAAGATTCTTCCCTTAATCGTCTGGTTGTTATAATCTTTCAGGACATAAGTAGGTGGATTGGTAGGATGTGGTTCTTTTATAATGAAAATTTTATTACTCCATCCGGGTAAATAACCTCTCGTAAAAGTTTTTCGTTTCTTAGAAACTCTAACTCTATCGTCGATTTTATATTTATATTTTATTTTAGCTTTCGTTTTACCATAAAGTCGATTAAAAATTTGAGAATGATGTTTAGGTTTAACGTCGGCTGGAGACATTCCTATACTTTGATGCGTGCTATTATTATATGCTCGTACCAAATCGTTTAATTTATCAATATATTTATTAGAATTTCGATAAGTAATAAGACGATAAATTTTATTTTTTAAGGTCTTATTAAATCGTTCCACTATCGATGCTTTCGTTTCGGAATGAGTATAATAATGATTTATTTGATATTTTTTAAATAAATCCTTAATAACAGAATTCATGAACTCTTTTCCTTTATCGGTATGGAGAAAGCTAGGTATTGCTTTTATAATATTTTTTAAACGCTTTTTTTATCGTTTCCGGTTTTTTGTTTTTAACTGGAATTACATACGCATATTTAGAAAACGCATCGATAGTTGATAATAAATATTTTATTCTATTATTGACTTTCGAAAATTGACGAACATCCATCAGATCCGATTAAAATAATTTTCCTTGATATAGAGCTTTAGTTTTACGGTTTTACGACGCGTATAATTTATTCGTACTGGTTTATGTAAAGTATCTGTATCTTGAGTCGATAGCCATTTTTCGACAGTTTTTCTCGGCAACTTTGTTGCTTTTACTAGGCTTGTTACGCCACCAAACGATGCAGGATGAGATGGAGTGTAATAAATAGATCTCAATAATCTTTCCATGAAATATGCTTTCTTTTAGACGATGCAACTCGTTTAGGAATTTTTGTAGCAGATGCTCCGCCGGTTTTTTTCCTAACACTAATCGATCGAATCGGAGGCGATGGAATCGATGGTGATCGAAAACGAAGTACGGGGGATTCTCCTATTTTTAATCGAGTCGACAATGCTTTATTTCCAATCCATTCTTTGGGTATATTCGCTTTGATAATTCTATTCCAAAAGGCGTCAAAACCCGGGGGTACAATGCTCGATTTTCTCGTTCGCGTAAGACAGGACATTAAATCTACTGTGTGACCGTTTATTATTGGTTCGTTATTCACCACTAATTCTCCTTTTTTGTTCCAATCGTATTGGTAAGATTTTAGTAATCGAATGATATACGGAACATACTTTTGATATGCTAGTAGCACCGAAACTGTTATCTGATCTTCGATAGACGATGGTTTTGTCGGTTCGGGCGATTGTTTTTGAGATTCTTCGGTTGGTTGCGATGTTAAAGAAACTCGAATCGGTTCTTTCGGTGCATGGATAGTTTGTTTAAATCTCGAAATCAATTGACTTAATAGTTTAACTTTCAAATCATCAGTCAAAGTACTTTCTTCTAATAAATCTTGAATATTATCGTGTAACCGTATTTCCGGTTTTTGTAATTGATATTTAGGTACCAATTCGGGTTGTAGTAGCGCCATTCGTTGAGCCATTTTTTATTAAAATCCAAAAAGTTTTTTAGCTAATGATATTATTGGACTTAAAATTGCGTCTAAAAATCCTCCAGATTGGTTTACCAAAATCTTCTTTTTTGCTTGGAGACCTATTTTTTTATTTGCGAGTTTTTGTATACACTCTTTATATTTTTTTAACTTATTCACATTAAGGGCAAACGACCTTTAAGCGTGTTGTCGCAAATTTCGCATATGACTTTTACTTGATCCGGGGAAGCTTCTTTTAACAAAGCCTTTCTCTGAGAGGGTGTTGTCTTTGCAAGCACATTTAACAAATGATAATTTTTTTTTTAATATTCTTCATTTTTGTGGAATATAAACCCAATACACGCCTTGGTTGTCGGGAAAACACGAATCTATTAAACTCAATTCCTTATCCGTGTACAGGTGGAAATCGATTAATAAATAACCGTACGGTTTGGATTTTGCGGTTAAATATGCATCTTTAAAGTATTTCGTTCTACCTATAAACGCTTGACGAGCGAGACAGTTGATTTGACTTTCATCTCTGTTATTCTTAAATAATATTAAATAATGAGTATTTAAACTTAAATCTCTCATTACTTTATTACGAGGAAATAAATTTCGCATTATCAATATAACACTTATATTTTTATAATGGGATTGAACGGTAAATAATTCGGCAATTTTTTCGGTTAAAGAATGCATTAAATCGTCTATAATTATTAAATTCAAATTTTTGATATTTTCGGGAATACCGCATTTAAAATGAATATTTTTCTTTTCTACAAACCACGGCTGAAACATTGAATAACACCACATAACTCTTTTTAACTGTTTTTTGTAGATATTTTCACGCAGCATTTTCCGAACTAAAGAAGTTTTTCCAGATTAAGACGGACCGACGACAATACAACTCGACGGATGTTTTAAACGCATTTCGTACAAAGTAAGTTAAATTCCTTCTTTAATAATTGTACACCGATATATTTATGAGGTAGTCCTTCGCTCGTGAATTTTCCAATATCATATACAACTCTTCCAGCATTCGTACATTTATGTAAATAAACGTTTCTATCTGAATGTAAAGAATATTCGCAAGTAGTATTTTTTATATCAATTTCCTTAAAACCCGATCTACATAATAAAACAGTAAAAAAAACTGTTAACGCAAATAATTCTAAACAGCTTATAATAACGAAAGCGGCTAGTATTTTACGAGACATGGTGTAAAAATAACATTTAAAACCAAAATCATTGCGTATTAAAATAAATCAAAACAACTAATGTGCATGCGCAAAAAACATAATAAAAACTAGATCGCGTATTCAAAATTATTTTTATTAGAAAAAAAATGGGAGAGTCTAGTGCAAGTATGTTGTCGTTCGGTTGGAGAGCGTTTTTTCCAATCAACGAAAAATTATTAGTTCCCTACGCCTTCTCTAGAAGTAACTTCCCCTGCATCGAATTGGCGGAACAATCGGCTAAATCGCAAAACTTTCCACCAACTATTAAAATTTTATATTTTGTGGATTTCGTACCACGGTTTATACCAAAGGTAAAACATTTCCAATGGCTGCTTGCATCGAAGGAATCTTATCATCATCAAAGCTTAGAAATTCTATCGGAATCTGACAAAACATTTAACAATTTTGAAGAATGTTTCATCGACTCGGAAAAACATAATCCTCATTGCGGACCCGAAAATAATATTCCGAAAATGTATTTTGAGTATAAAAGTGACAAACAATAAATATATATATTTTTTTAAATTTCGCGTCATGTTTTATTTAATAATATTTTACATCGATTTAACTGAAACAGGTTTATTAGGGGAAAAACGCGATTACGTCATAAAACCGATTACGTCATTTTTAAAGTTTATCGACCTAAAACAAAACCGAAACCAAGCGATTAAGTCATAAAAAAATTATATAAAAGCGAGACAATCAATAAAAGTAATCATTCTTTGTATTACTATCGAAAGAAGAAGAAGGACTATTTTCATATTATAATGAACGGAAAAAACGCAGATATGTTAGTTCGCGAAGTAGGCGCGAATTTTGATTGGAAAGATTTTTCTAGATTAAATTTGAGCGAAGAAGTAATAAGGAGACTTGAAGATAAAGTCGATTAGGACATTATTTCTGAAAAAACTAATCTTAGTAATGAATTTATTAGGGATTTCCAACATAAATTAAATTGAAATAAAATTTGAAAAAACAAACGTTTTTCCTCTGATTTTATAAAGGTATGTTCAACGAATTAATTGGGACGATGCTTGTCGTTATCAACAGCAAAAGATAAACAAAACACCTTTTTTGCCGAGAAATATAATTTTTAAACAACAAACGTTTTCAGCCTAATTAATAGGCCATCTTCAGGTTGATAAATACAATGGAACGTAAATGTTCCATGAATAAAACATAAAAATTTAAATCAAAAATTTTTTACAAGAGAAAATAACGGAAGAATATTTAAAAATTAAAATAAAACACTAAAACAAAAATAACATAAATCTTCAATGTATTAATTCTGGTCGGAGCTTGTAGTATATTTCTTAACCAAATATTTCCATGCCGAAGGCAGGCTCTCGGAATCCCTCGCATTTAAACAGCCTTCTCTTATCTTACTTCTGTATATTTCTATTTTTTCTGCCGTCATTGCTAGAGTTGGGGAAGACAGAGGTTTGATGATTGTTGCCTCGTCCCATTTCACCTCAGATCCTTGTGCTTGCGCCATTTGTGACAAAACCGTTGAATTAGACGCTTTTCTTATGGCATATCTATGTTCCTTGAGCCTTACTCCCAAGCTTCTGGTGGTGACGCCGATATAATCTTTTTTAACGTCCAGTTGTAAGTTTTCATAAGGAATCTTATACACCCCTGCTCTCTCCTCCGCTCTGATATTATCCTTATCGTTTCTCAAGATCTTATACAAATTAGGGGCTCTTCTTAATACCATTCTTGATTCCTTTCG
>NW_019384704.1:220191-223491 GCF_000671375.1 Centruroides sculpturatus | reverse complement strand
CATCACCACCATAATAATAATCGCAAAAACCCTGTAAAATATGAACAAAACATTTATTGTCTCTAGTTTTTTTTCTTTTACGGAATAATATACATTACATTAAAATCTAGAAACATTAGATCTCAACTGCTAAATTTATCTTACATTATGAAACGTGACGATTTTGAATACGGGTCGCAAAGTCAGGAAGTTATTAAACACTTACACCAGGGGTGGCCAACACGTGGCGCATGCGCCAAACTTGGCGCATTGGACGATTACAAGTGGCGCTTTAGTCGTTTCTGAGCAACATTGCCAGATTCGGCTTCACTGCATACACAGTTCTGTGCAATCGACCTGTTGACCTTATTTTTTTTTCTTTTTTTTTCTTTTTGCTTGCACGTTGCACTATGCATTTGTTACACCACTGATGTCATATAGAACTACTTTATACGGGTAGTGTAGCTACCCGTGTAAGATAGTTCTCTTATGAATTATAGATTATAAATAGTTTCTTCATATAAATTGAAATACCTAGTTAACGGGTGGCCAAAATTTTTCTCCGCCCCGGGCTGCTAACACTCACGGTACGTCTCTGCGCATCTGAACTCGTCTATCACAAAAATTGGCGCATAGTATGCAAAAGGTTGGCCACCCCTGGTTTAGAGAATTGATAAATACTATTATTAATCAGAATAATTTCTCTATTTAATCTTAATTAAATAAAAAAACTTTTTGACATTAAAGGATAAATCAGAACCAGTATAATTATTGATGTTTGGATAATCAAGAATAATATTATAACAAACAGAGTTTCTATGAATCTTAACATCATGTATATCTTAAGATAAAGATATTTCAAAAGTATTCTTAATCAGTTGTACATTATATATTTCATTTAATTCTGTATTATATATGAACGGAGCTATTGAGAAACCAAACATATTAAATAAAGTAGACAACTGGTAGACCCAATTTAGTTTTGACTTGTCAGTAAGCGATTTTTTTATAAAGTAAATTCATCAGTAGAGATGAAAGCGAATCATTGCCTCTCAATCGGTTCAAAAATTTAATATATCTTCTCGTAAAAAAAGGGCCCAATTTGAATCTATTCATTTCGAGACGTAGCACCGCTCCAGAAACATTAAAGTCTAGCGAAAAGACCTTACGTNCAGATATGTTAGTTCGCGAAGTAGGCGCGAATTTTGATTGGAAAGATTTTTCTAGATTAAATTTGAGCGAAGAAGTAATAAGGAGACTTGAAGATAAAGTCGATTGGGACATTATTTCTGAAAAAACTAATCTTAGTAATGAATTTATTAGGGATTTCCAACATAAATTAAATTGAAATAAAATTTGAAAAAACAAACGTTTTTCCTCTGATTTTATACAAAGGTATGTTCAACGAATTAATTGGGACGATGCTTGTCGTTATCAACAGCTATCAGAAAACTTTATGACTCAATATCACGATTGTCTAAACTGGAATCTCGTGTCTCAATATCAAAGACTGAGTCAAAATTTCATATTAACTTTTAAACATTTCTTCAATATGAAGCTTATTTGTCAATATCAACAATTGCACGAAGAAATTATTAGAGAACTTGAAAACGTTGTAGATTGGGATCTTATTTCGAAGCATCAAGAATTATCCGAGAAATTTATGGAAGATTACAAGCATAAACTTAATTGGTGTATCGTCATTGCTAATCAGAAACATTTATTCAACAAATTTGTATCGAATAATTATCATTTTACTCTGGTTTATGTTTCATCGAAAATATGTGAAAAGCTATAATTTTTTCTAAAATAGTTTTAACATAATCTTTATTTTTTTTAAATATAATTAATAAAATTTATACGCTTTTTGTATAATCTTCGAATTAATAAACTGTAAAAATTAATATATCGTTGTAACCCTTATTCTCTATTCCAATAAAAGAGAAAGAGAAAGTTGTTGTCGTTTATTTAATCACCATCGAAAAAAAATGTTATTTAATATTTTTGTTTGCAGATTGAGCCACTCGCATTTAAAAAAAATGTTAATCGCTCGTATTAAACAAAAAAATAAATATTAGTTCACTTATATATAAAATAATAGGTCTCTTATATAAATAAAAAAATTTAAAATATATAGAACCGTTAAAAAATGTTTGTAATTATTATTAAAATTAAGGAATCCAAGAATTGTATCTGTACTGCCATAGTCTTGTCATATCTCGCCAGTCTCCCCGTTAAGTCCTCTTATAACTGAGCGATTTATCCCAGAAACTCTCGTTCAAATCGCGCGGAAAAGTATAACCGAAGGGGCATCGAAAATGGGTGTGGTTTCGACTCCTATGAGAGTTTCTGGGATAGTAATTATCTCAGAATTGCTCGAGAGATTCTGCAATTTCGCTCGATTTTAGCCCCTGCTCGACGTCTTTCCCTCAAAATGATGAGAGTTTCTGAGATAAAAGTTATAAACCCTCTTAAAGTTAACCAAATTATCCCAGAGTCTCTCATATATATACTACTTATATCAACCAACTTTAAGAATAAGTTTTACAACAATAAGGTAAATTATTTTAAAAATAACTGATATAATTAAGCTAAGTAAAAACATAATAAAATTGTAACACTATTTGTATTAGTTATATATTAAAGTATGTACAATCAGATTAGTTTTAAATATATTTTAAAAATTTATATATAATATGATTACATTTATTTATTTAATATTAACTTATTATCAATACCACCTTCATAAATTGATGTTAAACTTGTAGATTTTCGAAAGATTTACTTTTAGCTAGAGTATATTGAAGCCGAAAAATCAGTTTTCCTGAACTCTTTAGAATAACTTACTACAAACCTAAACTCCCAGAACAATGTGTTAAACAGATATTTTTATTGTAATGCATTGCAAATGCCTCAAAATCGATAATCACTTATAATAAATACAGTAGAGTGTCGTTTATCCGAATCAATTGGGGACTGGGGTTGTTCGGATAACTTATTTTCGGATAACCGGTTATATACGAAAAAATACATTAACCTATCTCAACCTGAAATTTTTCTCTGTTGCGTGTCGCTTTGCGTTGAATTTTCGTCGATATTAAGCCTAACGTAAACTCTTTAAAATAATAATCGTGGCTATTGTATCGTTAAAAATTATTTCTTTACTTTGTACAAACAAAATAAATATATTGAAAAATATAAAAACAATAAAAAATTATACTTCAGAAGTTAATTTAGTATCAAAAACGTAAAATATTTGAGTAGCCCAAGACATAGCCAAAGATTGCAGCGCCACAGCACTGGCGAAAATTTAAATTTGCC
>NW_019384704.1:211366-217148 GCF_000671375.1 Centruroides sculpturatus | reverse complement strand
CATCACCACCATAATAATAATCGCAAAAACCCTGTAAAATATGAACAAAACATTTATTGTCTCTAGTTTTTTTTCTTTTACGGAATAATATACATTACATTAAAATCTAGAAACATTAGATCTCAACTGCTAAATTTATCTTACATTATGAAACGTGACGATTTTGAATACGGGTCGCAAAGTCAGGAAGTTATTAAACACTTACACCAGGGGTGGCCAACACGTGGCGCATGCGCCAAACTTGGCGCATTGGACGATTACAAGTGGCGCTTTAGTCGTTTCTGAGCAACATTGCCAGATTCGGCTTCACTGCATACACAGTTCTGTGCAATCGACCTGTTGACCTTATTTTTTTTTCTTTTTTTTTCTTTTTGCTTGCACGTTGCACTATGCATTTGTTACACCACTGATGTCATATAGAACTACTTTATACGGGTAGTGTAGCTACCCGTGTAAGATAGTTCTCTTATGAATTATAGATTATAAATAGTTTCTTCATATAAATTGAAATACCTAGTTAACGGGTGGCCAAAATTTTTCTCCGCCCCGGGCTGCTAACACTCACGGTACGTCTCTGCGCATCTGAACTCGTCTATCACAAAAATTGGCGCATAGTATGCAAAAGGTTGGCCACCCCTGGTTTAGAGAATTGATAAATACTATTATTAATCAGAATAATTTCTCTATTTAATCTTAATTAAATAAAAAAACTTTTTGACATTAAAGGATAAATCAGAACCAGTATAATTATTGATGTTTGGATAATCAAGAATAATATTATAACAAACAGAGTTTCTATGAATCTTAACATCATGTATATCTTAAGATAAAGATATTTCAAAAGTATTCTTAATCAGTTGTACATTATATATTTCATTTAATTCTGTATTATATATGAACGGAGCTATTGAGAAACCAAACATATTAAATAAAGTAGACAACTGGTAGACCCAATTTAGTTTTGACTTGTCAGTAAGCGATTTTTTTATAAAGTAAATTCATCAGTAGAGATGAAAGCGAATCATTGCCTCTCAATCGGTTCAAAAATTTAATATATCTTCTCGTAAAAAAAGGGCCCAATTTGAATCTATTCATTTCGAGACGTAGCACCGCTCCAGAAACATTAAAGTCTAGCGAAAAGACCTTACGTATAAATTTATTTTAAATAATTTCTAATTTTTTTAAAGTACCAAGGGCTCCAAATAGGTGCAGCGTATCCACATGTATTTAAAACAATGGAAAAAAATAATCTGAATTGAACTTTTATATTACGGATTTTTAATTTAACAAATAGATTAACTAAATTATTGATCAAAGTAGAAGACTTAATTTTTACTTTCTTGAATTGTTTCTCGAACGACAAAGTAGATGTAAACACTATACCCAGAAATTTCAACTCTGAGACAATTAAAAGTCTTTCCTGATTAAGAAAAAAAGACATATATTTTTATGGTAAATTAGTACCATTTCGAAAAATCATTACATAAGATTTTTTTGGGTTTATTTTTAATTTAGAGTATTCACAGTATTTTTCCAAAACATTTATTTTCCGTCTAAGTGCAGCTGCAGTCGGCGCTAATACAACAATATCATCTGCGTATGATATGGAATGAATTATCTGATCTGAAAAACAAAAACCATCATTGTCATTTGTAAAACATTCATTTAAGTCGTATAGATAAAAATTAAATAAATAGGGAGACCATGGGTCCCACTGTAACAATCTTCGGTTTATTTTTATACTTGGCAATACAGTATTATTTTGTTTTATGATTATATCATATTGACCAAAAAGTATACCAACTGCATTAATCAGTTTAACATCTGCTCGACATTTAGACATTTTGTTTTGTAAATTAGATATTGAAACAGAATCATACGCCTTTTCTAAGTCCAAAAAAAGTGCGAATACTCTATGTCTCTTTCTTTGTAGTTGTAACTGTATTGTTATAATATTATTTTAAGTTGTGTTTTAATTTACTTGCNGTTAATTTTTTTAAATAATAAATTCGTTATAAAAATGAAGTTTGCCAAACTTTTCCATTTACTTTATCTAAAATATGACGTATATCTGCAAATAAGTGAAATAATAAATTTTTGCCGGCTTTCAGTAAATTATTCGTATTTCAGAAATAAGTTATATAGTACCTTGTAAACTCTATAACTTTGCACCTACTCCCTAAAATTTTGTTTCTCATATAATAGATATAAACCATGCAAATAATTGTCAAGTCTTGCCGATTTTTTATGTCTAACTGTTAAATTAAAACAACAAAATAATAGACTCATTATAAAAATCAATTTACCGAACTCTTTAGAATATTCTGCTACAAACTCAAGCTTTCTGAACAGCGCGTTATGCAGATATTTTCATCGTAAAGCATAAATGCCTCAAAATCAATAATCATGTCTATATTAGAAAATTAGGTTGAAAATTTGCAATAATAATAATTTTTAAAACACAGCTATTTAAAATAATATAACATTAAAGTTTTGTTGATTGTAACAAAAATTACAACTCTAATTATACATAAATTCAAAGGATATTGACAGGTTTTTACTACAATAGTTATAGAATGAACCTGATAAAATTTATAAAACTAACTTTCAAAAATTGTTCGTAGAATGACATGGTTTATCAGAGTTTTGTTTTTCAAAATTGCTAATTTGAAATATCCTTTTTTTTCTGTTTTTGAGTCAAGAGATGGTATAAATACTGCGTATAAGAGACTGATTCGATACCTCGCAAATAACTTCTTTTGCGAGAACCCCTTATACAAGATTATCATCTTCAGAATGTAAGTATTTTTATTTAAAAATTTGCCTTTGACAAAAAGTTTGACTTAGACCTACCTAACTCTGGATAAGAGTAAATTTTCAAAAAAATTACTCGTTTATGTTTAGTAAAGTTCATTGACTTATTATTCTAATATATATGTTATGGACAAAGTGATTAATCAGGCATTATTCATAATGCCCGGTCACTATGGATAATGACCAAAAAGGGCGCGCAGTGTGATAAATATTTATTAATTTATCAAATTGACCGGTCATTGTGAATACTGCTATCACCTAGTCGGGCAAAGTGATAATGATAGGTTGAAAAGTGATCATCCGACATACGCTAGCCACTTGGCACTCTGAGTTGCTGATTGTATCGTGTTGAGTGCGTATTGCGTTTAGTACTGAATTTTAAATTGTGCAACATTTTAATTTAATTAAAAAACTCAACTTATTTCATTTAGAAATATTTATTTTTGTGAATTATTTCAAAGTATTTAAAAAAAACATGTAATCTTTTAAAACTAAGTACTATTAACTATATTAATTAAATGGTAAAATTTTACCTATGTGCACCGTAATGGCGGCAGTCGCAACTGTTTGTGCTCCCGACGGATTCCTCCTGGAGGGAAGCCGCTGGCAGGCCACCGATTGTTTAACGTCACTAGATATTGATACATACTAGTTATTGATACTTGTGTTCAAGAACTACCGTAAATCAATATCTAGTGACATTAAACAATACGCGGCCTACCGGCAGCAGCCCTCCGGGAGGAATCCGTCAAAAGCACAAACGGACGCCACCGCCCCAAATTCGTTACTAAACGCAACACGCACGCGCAACTCAGATGCGAGTGCTGATTGGCTAGCTTATTTTTGATGATCACTCTTCGACGCATTATCATCACTTTGCCAGATTATATGATAACAGTACTCATAATGACCGGTCAATTTGATAAATTATTGAAATTTATTACAATGCCTGATTTTGTTGGTCATTATTCATAATGACCGGGCATTATGAATAATGCCCATATTAATCACTTTGTCCATAACATATACATAAAAAAAAGTTATAGGAAAAAAGTTATTTATTTGTTATATTGAAAAATGATCTTGAAATATTACTGAATTAGTTTCATATAATATAGAATTTTAATGAATTTTGAAAGTAAGTATCTATTATTAGTATTACTTTAATATAAGTGGTTATTGATTTTAAGGCATTTGCAATGCATTACAATAAAAATATCTGTTTAACACATTGTTCTGGGAGTTTAGGTTTGTAGTAAGATATTCTAAAAAGTTTAGGTAAACTGATTTTTTGGCTTAGACATACTCTAGATAAAAGTAAATCTTTCGAAAATCCACAAGTTTAACATCAATTTATGAAGATCGTAAAATTTTAAACTATATTAATAAGTTTCTAAAATATAAAACTCTGATCAGCCATGTTATTCCACGAACAATTTTTGAAAGTTTGTTTTATGAATTTTATCAGGTTCATTCTATAACTATTGTAGTAAAAACCTGTCAATATCTTTTGAAAGTTTGTTTTATGAATTTTATCAGGTTCATTCTATAACTATTGTAGTAAAAACCTGTCAATATCTTTTGAATTTAAGTATAATTACAGCTGTAAATTTTGTTGCAATCAACAAAACTTTAATGTTATATTATTTTAAATTGCTGTGTTTTAAAAATATTATTGCTGCAAATTTTCAACCTAATTTTCTAATATAGAGATGATTATTGATTTCGAGACATTTATGCTTCACGACGAAAATCTCTGTTTAACACACTGTTCAGGGAGCTTCGGTTTGTAGCAGAACATTCTAAAGAGTTCGGTAAACTGATTTTTATAATGAGTCTATTATTTTGATTTTTTTTTTATTTAACAGTTAGACATAAAAAATCGGCAAGACTTGACAACTATTTGTACGGTTTATATCTATCATATGATAAACAAATTTTACGGATTTACAATGACAGTTTTGTTTTTTTTGGAGTTTAATATTCTTTAAACTTGTGAGGGACGAACAGACCCACAATAAAGTTCTATGTTAAATTTTAATTATTGGAAACCTTAATCGGTTAAATTCGAGCGTTTTATCGAGTTAGGCTAAAAGCCGTAAAAATTATTTCCCACGGAGTTTGTTCCTTGTTGAGTCGACTCAAGTTAGTCAGAAATGTGTCACCAGGAACTTTCGATGGAGAGCCCATATTGGACGCCAGACCGTTAACAACAACCACCTGACCTCATGGAAAATACCCAAGAGAAATAACAAGAGAAAAGGAAAAAACCCCGAGATCAGTCGTCATCCAAAGTCTCTCTACGAGAGTCGTTATCCAAAGTCCCTCTATGAGAGTCATCTTCAAAAAATAGCCCAACAAAATCGTCCTCCAAAATTAAAACCGTGATCCAGGATTAACCCGAGGGAAAAAATCGTGCCTGATTAAGCCTCTACACTTTTCCGTGCCTCCACACCAGTGAACAGACAATATTCGGAACTAGTGGAAAGAACAGTCCATCGACAAAGTATTAATCAACCCGCGATTCGTTTGTAAACTCTCTCTCTCGACGGGCCTCTCTTCTATAGGGGAACTATGACCGAAATTAACTCTCTTTGTATTTCCTTTAGTTTCATTAAAATTGTTAATTGTTAGCAACCATGGAATCCGATTAAGTTACTTTCTCGTCTCTCTCCTCACCTCTACTCCGAATCCAATCGCTCACACGCTACCGCTCGCGTGACGTAACGTTGCGATTTCCGAGTCCTGCGAGACTCGGTGGTGTCAGATTCAGGTCTCCTGACGTGGTTTCGAGGAGACACCGACCATACGGTCACAAAACACTTTCTTAATTATATTTAAATAAATACTCAGTAATATAAATTTAAATGTATAGAAATTAATTAAAATGATAATATTATTGATAATAAGTTAACATTAAATGGATAAATGTAATCATATAAATTTTTAAAATATATTTAAAACTAAT
>NW_019384704.1:159212-208267 GCF_000671375.1 Centruroides sculpturatus | reverse complement strand
TTGAAAGTACAGCCACTGATTGGTCAGCAGACAATTACGCCACACGGCATGATTTGCATAAGACTATGGCTTGGGAATCACAGATTTGCATAACATTACGGCTGGTGATGCTAATTGGTCGGCCGGGAATCACGCCACATGACATTTACATAGTGCTACGGTTCAGTAAGCACTAATTGGTCATCGAGTCCGATGTTGACGCTATAAAAAGGCGACAGTTCGACACACCGGATATACGTCACTGTCGTCTAAGTTCGGCTTGGGAATTTTTTTGTTCAATAATAAATGTGAATTATTCTTCCTGGGAAAAATAAGACATTCCCTGAAAATAAGACCTAGCGCACTTTTCAGAGCAAAAATTAATATAAGACACTGTCTTATTTTCGGGGAAACACTGTACTCATCAAATAATAAATAAAAAAAACGTTTATCACTACTTCTATTGTGT
This sequence comes from Centruroides sculpturatus, assembly GCF_000671375.1. Lineage (NCBI taxonomy): Eukaryota > Metazoa > Arthropoda > Arachnida > Scorpiones > Buthidae > Centruroides > Centruroides sculpturatus. Next base: position 207,819 of record NW_019384704.1, on the reverse strand, counting down.
TTTTTTAATATGAAAAGTTTGTCTATTGCTATTAATGTATTTTAGCAATACCAGTTCTCATCGACTATTAACCAGCACTGACAACACAACTTTCGACGTTGTACCGGAAGTTGAAAAGGGTTCAATCACGTGATTTCCTCAGACTTTGTTTACTTTTTGATACGGTTAATAGAATTTACATATATTTGCCTTCATAATACATTATCGTAAGGTAGGTTTGTTCTTCCATGCATCTTCTACTATCAACAGCGTAATACGTTTGTAAATTTTCTGATAATTAATTTTCCGAGCTGTTTTCGAATTTACATAAGCCACCACTTTCCTCGACAAAGGTATAAGGTAGTCCTATCGTATAGTAGGAGACACCACGCTAATCTAAAATAATTATTTAGTGTTATTAAACATTCTATAAATACTTTAAAATAGTTTAATTTGTTAATATACCTTCGCTGGTAACGCTCGATGTTAAATGTATTTGCCATTTTTTCAACAAATTTCTTGTCAGTCAATGCGCGACGTTTATTGAGTCACGTGATGTTGTGAACATGCGCCGCAACGATTTTTTCTTGGAGTTAAAACGCAAACCGTGTACTTCTGCTTGCCGTGTAAAGTAACGTTTGAACTTGCGCCGCAACCTCTCTAATCTTAATCTTTGTTGTTGCCTTTTGCCCGGGCAATGTCGGGCTCATCTGCTGGTACATTATCATTATTACATTACTACCTGTTTCCTGGGACTTCGCCCGCGCGGATTTTGCAAGCAAACACTACCATTTATATTCAGTATTTCAACAACCATAGTAATTGTTATATTACACCTTCCGGTGAGAATTGCTGAGAATCAAACAAACTGTTTTCAATTTGATCAATTTTCTGGAACGTTTACAATCGTTCTATAATTGAACCGATACGCAATAACAAATTCGAATTTAAAACGGTTCGAACATTTTTAAAATCGAAATAGATAAAAATATTTATAACAATGCCTAAAATGTTATCAATTTAATACACTTAAGTACTCAATAAAGACTAAATGTAGTTGAAAACAAAAAAATCGCATTTAAAATATTAATAGTACAGTAGAAGCCGTTTTCCCGGTTAAGCCTTAATCCTCTTCCTTTCCCCCCGCGGGGGAATTTCGAAAAATCCCTTCTTATTGTGCATTGCCATGGCGTATCCTAACTGTATATCAAATTTCACCTCTTTAGGTTCAGCCGTTTGCTCTGGGCGATGATAAATCACCCAGTCAGTCAGTCAGGACAAGTAATTTTATATATTTAGATTTATAACAATGTCTGAAATGTTATCAATTTAATATACATAAGTACTCAATGAAGACTAAACATAGTTGAAAACAAAAAAAATGCATCTAAAATAGTACAGTAGAAGCCTTTCTTCGGGTTAAGCCTTAATGCTCTCCCTCTTCCCACTGTAAGAAAATTTGGAAAAATCCCTTCTTAGTGTGCGTTTTTCATGATGTACCTTAACTGTGCACAAAATTTCACCACTTTAGGTTCAGTGTTTCTCAACCTCTAATGAATCGTCGCCCCTTCCATAAAACCGTTACGTAGTATCGCCCTCCTTCACTTCAAAATTCCGATGCCCAGGGCCAAGGCTAACGCCAAATTCGTACTGCATTGAATAGACTAGTGACTAGTATAATGTTATTTGTTTAATTATTGTACGATATAACGAATCAAATATCTAATTATTCTTAACATAATGTTTTACTATAGGGCCCAGAAAATTGTTTTTCGCACCTCCAAAATATAAATTGTCACTTATCGCCCCCTTAAAATGTAAAAACGCCAACATTGGGGGCGATATCGCCCCCCGTTGAGAAACACTGCTCTAGGCGATGATGAATCAGTCAGTCAGGACAAGTAATTTTACATATTTAGATTAATATTAACTATTTTTTACTATACGATAAGTGCTCATTGTTAATGGAAAAGTATTAAAAATTTATGATTATTATTCAATTTTTGTGAGACTTTGACACTTGGGGGCTCATTGCTTAAGTTCTATTAGTCCTAGCCTATTATTATATGTAGATCTGCCCCTGCGTACATTCGCGCAAAATTCTCTCCTAATATTTATTTTTCATATAAGTTTATAGAATATTTTAATAATCATGTTTTTTACTTACCATTTATAAGTTTTAAATACTTCCCAATGTTGATAGTTAAACATATTTCTTTGCTATAAATCAGGGCTGTGGAGCCGCGTAAAAATCTACCGACTTCAACTTCGACTCCGACGTTTCCTTATCGTCCTACTCCGACTCGGGGCAGACTTGTTACCGAAACAGACCCGGAAATTCTGATGCCATCACGTGATCTCAGAATAAAAGATTCAATAAATAGAGTTCTAATAAAGAAAGAGCGTAGAAACTATTTATTCCAAAGCTAAAAGACTTCTCTAAGTAATATATAAATATGTATTCCATAATTTTTACTTTTCCGGCTGTTATATATAACAGANAAAAGATTCAATAAATAGAGTTCTAATAAAGATAGAGCGTAGAAACTTTTTATTCCAAAGCTAAAAGACTTCTCTAAGTAATATATAAATATGTATTCCATAATTTTTACTTTTCCGGCTGTTATATATAACAGAAAAAAAGTGTAGCGCTCGGTCAAAAAATGACCCCTCCCAAATTTTTATATTTTTTACTCGGGACACCTCGAAATTTCGAGATATGCAAAAGATTCGAGGTTTCTTTCTATATGTGTGGATGTTAGACTGTGTGGGGGGGGGCATGATTTCGTTCACCCCGTTTGAAGCCTAATAATTTCTGTGGTCAGAGTGGTCAGAATCGGAGTCAGATGGTTTAACACAGGAGTAGGTTATTAAGCGTCAAAGTGGTTGAACTAAATCGTGTCCCCATATACATTCGAACATCTTAGGCGAGAACATCTTAACGGGTTTTACTGTACTATCATAAAATGACAAAAAAGCTTATTTTAAGGGTAAGGACGAGTTTTGTTTTATTTTTTTTTTTTTAATTTTCAACTCTAATAACGAGTAAAATATTCATTAAGAGATATGACACATGACCACTTTTATGTCTTCACCCTCTCAACCTTTAATTAAGAACCAAAATTTAATAGTATTAATGTGAGATCCGGAAGGCCCTAGGCCTCATTTATTAATTTTTATTAAATATGTTTAAATATTCACACAAAATAATACTTCGTTTTTAGTGAAAAAGTGGTGTGGGAAAAGATAGATTACAGATGCTACTTCCGTTAAAGGAAGTCCGTACATCCTCTGTTTTTCCCTTATCCGTTAAAAATCTCGCTCAGATGGGAAATGGTTGCTCCTTATTCATCCCCCTTTCATCCGTTCTCACGAAAGAGTTACTGAACGATGATTGGACGAAATTTTGAGATAAAAGGAGAAATTAGTCAGAATTCGGGGAGTTCTCCGACCGATTTGAAAGTGTCCAGACTCCACATACGTTCAGCGGGAGTTCTCCGACCGATTTGAAAGTGTCCAGACTCCACATACGTTTCCTCCTGATGGCCAACGCCCATAACGGAGCACGATAGACTAAGTCCCGAGTCTACACTTAGAAGAAGTGATATTTTTATATTGGTGCACGAATTGATCTCCCATACGAAGTAATATGAACTTTATCTGCGAGGTGTCCTATATCTACAGAAACGAAGACGACAATTAAACAGGTCGTATGTCTAGAATCAATTTTGTGAGCTCTCTCTCTCGAACGCGCCTTAGCTTAAATATAAGCTGGAGCCTATAGCTTGTCGTATAATCGTTGTATTTGGTTATTTGTACTCGTTTCTTTGAGATTTATTAAACTATACTCATGTTTTATTTTATAAGAATGTCTCTTAATTGGGTGTCCGAATCAGATCGCATACGCGTGTTAATCCGCGTATAAAAAAGTTGATTAACTGGTGTCACGGAATCCTGACGAGTATCTGAACTTCGCCGTTCAGATCAATTTTGATACAGTGCCTTCCTATAAAAAGTTTAGAGAGCCGATCACACGATCGTGCGCCAGTAAGTGATATAAGTAATTACCTTATACCCTTAGCTACTCTCACATTAATGCCCCTTTATACGCGAGCTACAGTGCCGCATTTCGTTTCTTAAACTTTATCCGTTCTGAGATATTGTTTAATATCTCAGAACAGAAAATAAAAAATTAAACAAATTAGACTACAACACACACGCGCGCGCGAATTTTTCCCCTTTATTGACTTTTTTGAGGGGTTCGGGAGGTCTCTAAACGTGTAGATTTGCAAAAAAACTTGGAGGGTCAAATTTGACACGATTCCAATACTTTTCCGTTTTATATACATAACAAGTTGGTAAGTAAAAAGGAGTCGGAGTCGGCGGAGTTTTTGACGACTCCGACTCCGACTCCGGCTGAAACATCAAAACTCCAGGACTCCGACTCCACAGCCCTGCTATAAACCGTAAACTTGACTTTAACCACAGAGGTTGCCATCTTTAATTTTTTTACCCCAATTTGAACGATTCTATATTTCGCTGGGAGTAGTTTGATCACGTTCCAGTTGATCCGACATGGCGTTTGTATAATCGGATAGAGTTTGATCAGATCGCTATTGTTCTTTTGTATAAACGATTAGAACGATCAAAATAACCTTGCATCAGTATGATTATAAGTTTATATACACCTGGATTTTGGATTCGCCTCGCCGGGAGGCTGGCCACATGAAGAAGTCACGATAATCGACTAAAACACGTAAATGCGAGAGTGTAATCCGATTATACTCTCGCATCTTTTCTCTCGTTTTGCATAGTTTTGCAGAAGCATATCCTCTAGTAAAAGGTCATCTTTGCAATAGAAAACTATTCTTCCTGGTGATTCGACTTGGCAAAAATCAAGGTACTTTAGTCTTTTCTATCAAGGGCGTGGGGCGGTTGCTCCTCCCTAGAAAAAGTTGAATGTAGTAATTGACACACAGACACACAGCACAGACGTAACAATTTAGTATCAGATTCAATAATAAATATTGTTACTAGACTAGAGTAAAATCTCCTACTTCCTCGAGACTAATATGAGGTGTTCCCTTTTAGTTCAGATCCTGGGTACGCCGTTGTTTTCTACGTATTTTTTAATGCGTAAATTCGTCAGCCATTTTTTAAAAAGAAATTCATCTATAAAGAATTTTTAANTTGTATTTTCACGAATTTATTCGTGCCTTTTATAGGCCTATTTAAATTTTTACTTTACTAAAAACAAAGAACAATCAACAATAATGGAATTTTCCACTGAGTTATAATCATTTTTCTATATTTTTTACTTTATATATTTACAAATTTTCTTACTTTATAAAATATTTAAAGATGTTTTATAAATTGTTTTATTATGCCTGTATTTTCATACAGGTTAATATCGTCTTAATTACTGTTGTACTCATAGATGAAAACAATGTTTACTAGATTAATTTTCATACTTTATATATTTACAAATTTTCTTACTTTTTAGCATATTTAAGGGTGTTTTATAAATCGTCCTATTATGCCTGTATTTTCATACGGGTTAATATCTTCTTAATTACTGTTGTATTCATAGATGAAAACAATGTTTACTAGATTAATTTTCATAGCCTTTAAGTGTGCATAGGATTATAGTTTCGAATATATTTAAATATGATGGATGTATTAAAAATTTTAGCTATTTTCTGTTGGTCACGTGACCAGTAGTAATCGCATATAATGACACAATAAAGATTACTGTTTCGCTTTAATGTTATTGCTGGTGATTACTGTCGTTGGTTCGCGAGGCGCGAATCCAGGACCAACTACTAGTGTTAAATGATTTTATGCACTCAGCCACTGCTGGGTAGTAAAACCGTTAAATCAAAATGTACTCTAATTACTTAAAATTCTCGAAGTGGCCAGCACTGTTTGGGCTTAAAGTATTATTATTTATCTGAATATCTCATAATTATATTAGTATTATAATAAATTTAAACATCAAGCATTGAATTATTTTAGAAATGAGACTTGAAAAAATATGAAATTATATCATTAAATTATTTTGTTTTTTTTGATAGCACAACTTTCTACTTTTAAAGTTATTTTTTTTCATTAATGATTATTTTTGTTACGTCTACACCAATAAACACCTACAAACAGAGAAAAGCAAATTATCATTTAAATTTAAATCTCTTATATTACAATGAAGAAGGTAATTATTTTTAAAATCTAAAAAATCATCAAAAACCGAGAAAAATAATAGTAGCTATAATTATGATATTTAATTTTTACAATTGGCAGACTATAGATCACGTGCCATAAAACTCTGATCCTTATTGCTATTTGTTGATGCCTATTGTTTCTGTAGTAATATACACGCAGATAGAGAATTATTACGTACCACTTTGGAAAGTGCTGGGCAAAACGAACATTAATCATGTTTCTGTCAACTTTCCAAATTATTTTAAGTTTGGTTATTATTTTCCTCGTGTTGATTTATACACTAGTGAAGAAATGGAGAAACAAGAAACTACGAGAAAATGATTCGACTATATTATCGTATGGAAAAGCTTCATCTGTATCTGGAAGTAAGTAAATGTTTGATAGTTTTCGTTATTATTTTCTTGAAATATTATTGATTTAAGATGAAAATAAACATTTCATTATAGATTTTAACTAAACATAACAAAAATAATTAAATTTTTAATTGAATAGCAATCGAAAATATTAAAAAAAAGAACAATAAATTTCACTTATAAATATTTTTTGCTTATAACGAAAGTTTACTTTTACTTTCCCAGCTCTATTATTAAGCGAGGAAATGTGTATCATCAGAAATTAACTTCACAAGATTCTAACGTTTATCGACTCAGAGCACGTTGAAACATCGAGAAATGTAAAAACATTTCGGTTTGTTTTTTGTATGTAGGGACTTTAGTGTGCGCGCGTGTCTGTGTTTGTTAGTTTTGTGAGTATGACGACTTACAGGATGAAATCGTTATCTTTTGATAGGGATGGCCTAGAGGTTTTAGTGTATGTGGGTGGTGTTGTAGGAAGCAGAGAATATAAGAATGCTTTACGAAATCGTTTATTAGAAACAAGTCTTCTTACAGGGTAAGTATAGGTCCTTGCTAGTTGAATAAAGATTACAAACATTCCGAATTTTCGGTACGATGTTCCTTGTCGAAAGGGTTCGTCCATGGTGTGTCTTCCTCATATCACAACTCTGGGTAAATTGCCTCTGGATTACCAAATGGCACTACAGGGTGCAAAGAGACTGCATTATAATCATAGGAAGGTCGAGCACCCAGTAATCACTGAGGTGACTTGGACAATAAAAGCCAAATTTAAGAAAAGTGCACGGGCTCTAGCTATGGCTTTGACGATACAATCCAATGGGAACCAACCTTCCTTTCCTTCCTCGCTCTTCAGTTTAACTCTTTAACGCTTACATACAGTTTTCATAACTTTAAGCTGTTTGAACACACTCAACCGAGAACTGAGTGATGCTTAACTATTCGGAATGCGGACCCACCTCTCCAAAGGGGCCCGTCCGGCGTATAGCCGAGTTATAGGTCTTAGACCTTGTAACTATGTTCCATCAAATCTTTTAATTAATTCATTAAGTTTCGTGAGCATTGCGCTTCTGTTTCGGGCGAGGAGGGTTCTAGCCATTACCCTTGCTTATCCATTAATTAGCCTCACCTACATTGGCCATAAAATTGGTGGAGCCCGAAGGTCCCACATTTACCTTAAAACGGGCAGAGAAGCTCTAACTTTTTCGGAAACCGATTTATTTAGGGGAGACCGGGGCAACTTCGGCATGCGAGGCAAGTTTGTCAAGCGCTTTTTTTTAAAAACAAATTAAAAGGAGACTTTGATTATAGGTTAGGCAGTTGAGTTTCATTGGTGGCTTGTTGAGTGTAGTGTTTTTATTGTTCTCCAACAAGCGTAGTTGAATTATCAAGCAAATTTTCATTTTCGTTCAATTCCATATAATATATTTTTTTTCCATTTATATTGAATTGGCACGTTTTGTTATAATTCCATGATAACGAAAGTTACTTTTCCTGTTAGAAGGATGTAACTTCAACTTATTCACGTGGCCAGATCGTGGCTTGGCATTCTGTTCTCAGGGTTGTACTTAATGTTTCGAAATCATGACTAGCGGGGTAAGATCGGCAACATAAAGCCACATTAGAAGCAAAGGATAAAAATCAAACAGATGATAAATGAAAACATGTTTGCATTTGTTATTCATGTATATATGTCTTTGAACTTGCATTTCGTTGTAATAATATTAAATGGGTGTTGGATTTGTATTTCTTTGTTTTAATAGTGAATTCCAACTTATACATTGTTAATAACATAATTTTATATACGTGCCTATCTTGCCCCATTACTGTTGCCCCTATACCAGGGGCAACTTTAATAAAAATAATTAAAATAATTACAACTTTACAAAAAGAGAGAAGTTGCCGATCTTGCCCCTATACCCGGGGCAACTTCGTCAATTTCTCTCTTCTTGTAAAGTTGTAATTATTTTAATTATTTTTATTTCCAAATTGATTTTAACCAATTCTATAGTAAGGTAACATTCCAATAGACAATATGCAAAGCTTTTTTTCAGTTTACAGCAGTATTTATTACACAAAATTTAAGTAAAGCTTAACATGCCGATATTGCCCCGGTCTCCCCTATATCTTTCAATAAGATTTAATTGAGATAGAGTTATATAGCCTAATAAATGGGATTTTAACAATTTGAAGAGCTTACCACACCAAGGCCGAACGAAAAATACACCAGATCTTTAACAAAAAAATTAGTCTTTAATAATCACCATCAAATTTAGGAAAGAACGCATTTCGAATGCAAGGACCTCTCATCAGCTTACAAACACATAATACCAATTTAGTATACATACAATTATAACACTAACAATTAACCAATACAAAGGAATTTTTGATATTTACAGTGCATTGTATTTACAATACTTAATACAATCCATATACTGAAGAACTAAAAACTATCGAGCATAACATTTTTTTATATATTAATGTGATGTATCACATTATTTGAGACCAGTAAATGTTATATTTTCTCCCACATTGTCCGAATTCTAATAGACTGTTCAACTATTAATAATAAAATATTGTTAAAAAATATTAAAACTAAAAGGAATGGAAACTAACGTAGAATATACAATTATTAAATAATTGGTTTTCAGTTCTTAAACAAAACGAGTACATTAAATCCATAAGACTGTGTGAAGCCAACTGCCTTGTTACAAATAATGTCAATAAATTTAAAATTTATTTTAAATTCACTGTCCTACTTGAAGAATTCAGAGTGGGTTAAAAAATTGGTAAAATTGGTGTTAAATAATAAGTTTTTTGAATTTTAAGGTAAATATTTCCGACAATCGGAAGGTAAACCAATGGGATTCTGCATTAGCAGAGATGTGAATGATCATAATTGATAAAAAAATCAATAAAACCCGAGGTATAATAAGTTTTTAAATATATGTAGATGACTGTTTTATAGTCTGTGATAAAAGCATATGAAAAGATATTGACTGTTTCGTTTTAAGGAAATTAATTTAATAAATAAAAGTGTTCAATTAAAATGTCAAAAAGTAGTAGATAATAGTCCGAATTATTTAGAACTTACTATAGTTAGATTAAATAGTCAATTATTATTTAAAAAGCATGTTATAGAATGTGTTACTAGTAAAGTTATAGGCTACACTTCAAATCTAATATACCTTTAGAAATAGTAGTGATATGAGCAGCTTTAATCACGAAATTAATTTTTAGGAAAAATCAACTGGATATGTACTTACAATTTATCTTCTAATGAAAAATATTACGGTTGAGAGTATACGAAAAATTATTTCATATCACAATTTAAAAATAAGTTGTTCTGATAATATTTTTATTACCATAAAATTAAGTTGTATTAATAAAATTTTGTCAATAACAAGTTTTAATATAAATATTTTTTTAAAGTGAGTCGCGATTTGAAATAATATAACACTAAAATTATTTTGGAAAGGGTTTTATTGATAAATTCAGATTACAAATAAAATGGAATTGATTTCAGATTAAAAATAATTTTATTATTAATAATTAAAAAGTTTTTATTCAAGTGAGAGAAAGTTTCCCAGTCAAAGGGGAGGTTGAGTATTGTCTATAAAGAAACAAACAATTTTTTTATATTAGGAAATATTGTTTATTCGAATTGAATACAGTTTTAAAATTGAGTATTAAATGTTTACAATATTGTCCAAACACTTTTCTATAAGAGTCTGATGTATAATTTTTAAAGTTATATTTTCTCATCTGAAATTTAGTTTTCATATTTAGAAAACTTTTCAATTCATTTTTAATTTTCAATTTTAGTTTATTTTAATTCAGTTTATAAAATAATAATATTTCTAAAAATACCTTTGAAATAATATTTAACTATAATTATGGGGAATTTAATGATATTAAATTCAATTATTTTCAACAATAAAAAACAGCTTATTTAATTCTAAAAACATAATAAAATTATAACACTATCTGCCTTATGTAAAATTAGATTTAGTTTTAAATATATTTATTTATTATTATTTAAACTTTCAGAAAACGAACCTCTAATTATAATTGGTGAATCTTACCGATTTTAGAATGTATTAACAATAAGCCAAAATTTATTAAATTAAAATAATACTTACAAACAGAAGACATTTTTATGTGTATAAGAAGTTCTTGTAGAAAAAATATATCTCCTGGTATTTTTGAAACCGTGTCGGTAATTTTGAGTAATTCGAACACAAATCAATTATTATATTTATTCAGACACTTGACAAATCTCATCATTAAATTTTATTCAGTTGATACGTGCTCATTGTATTTTTACACGTTTCGGGCATTCCTTGCCCCTCTTCAACCAACTAAAATAAAAGTTCACAAGTTACAACAGTTTTATAAACAAACAAATAAGGTTACGTTTTCCAAAACATACCTTTTTTCATTACAGAGTACTAAAAGTTAAAAACATAAAATTTCTTTGCACATTTAACTTGTTATCTATCAAATTACAAATGGTTGTAAGGTTTGTACTTTTAAAACACCTTTACACACACGACTTCTTATTATCTAAAAAATATTAAAAATTCTTAAAAATTTTTTTGACTTTATATTATCTAAAGATTTTACATCAATTATCTTGNTTCTTTGCACATTTAACTTGTTATCTATCAAATTACAAATGGTTGTAAGGTTTGTACTTTTAAAACACCTTTACACACACGACTTCTTATTATCTAAAAAATATTAAAAATTCTTAAAAATTTTTTAGATAATATGAAGTTAAATATATTAAGATTTTACATTAATTATCTTGTATACAACTATTTTGATAACAATACTACAAATTACGTACCTAGTTATTCATTTTGAATTGTTATAAAATTTAAACAATTTTAAAATTTTCCCATATACGTTTATTATCACATTTCAACTATTTTGATAACAATACTACAAATTACGTACCTAGTTATTCATTTTGAATTGTTATAAAATTTAAACAATTTTAAAATTTTCCTTTATACATTTATTATCACGTTTAAATCGATTTAACAACAATACCAAAATTTACATACTTGTCTTTCAGCTAAATCAGAGACAAATATATTCTGCCAACCTTTCCTCCCCCTTTTCCCCTAGTTGAACCTTCCGTTTGTGCCATTTGAGCCAATACTGTGCCGTTAGAACCTTTCCTAATATCATATCTGTGCTCTTTTATCCTTACACTTAGGTTTCTAGTAGTAACCCCAACATATTTTTTATTTATTCCTAATATTTGATTCTCGTATGGGATCTTATATAACCTGACATATCCTCTTTTTTAACCATCTTTTTATCGTTTCTAAGTATTCTGTACAAATTCGGAGCTCTTTTTAAGACCATCCTTATATCTTTCATACTTGCGACTTTTTTCATAATGCTTCCTAAGCGCTTGTTATACGTAAATTTCGTGTATGTGGATGGACCTCGAACAGATACTATATCTGTGCCAACTTCTAATTTATTGATAATCTCCTTTATAACATTCCTCTTGTAGGCCAATGCTTCTGCTACTTGCATGATTTTTTCTATTTCTGCATCCCTGTCTATTATACTTTTGCAGTATAAAAAAGCCCTCCTAACTAATGCTCTAAATGCTGCTAATTTATTTTTATAAGGATCATTAGAGCTAGCAGGTATGTATAGTGGGCTATGCGTAGGTTTAATAAATACCCCGGTAGATATACGTACCTCTCTAAATATAATATTAATGTCCAAAAAATGTACCATAACAGAGCTTTTTTGCTCTAGTTTTAAGCTAAGGCCTTCCTCATTATCGTTAATCCTATCTATAAAGTTAGCAATTACTCGATTGTTTTTCATATTATGAATATATCATCAACATATTTTTTGTAGTATATAATATCGCTTTCGAAATTACGCAGAACTTTAACCTCTAGTCTACTAACAACAAGCTTGCATAGTAGCCCTGAAATTGGGCTTTCCATTGGGACCCCCCTACATTGCTTATACGTTTGACCTTCGAAAGCGAAGAAAAATTCGCAGCAAACCAGGTTAACCATTTCTACCAATTCATTTCTATGATGTGCTAATGTAGGGTTTACTCTATTCAAGAACTCCAAAAGTGCTTCTACACACGATTCAATTTTAATAGAAGGGAACAAATTTTCGTAATCTAAAACGGTCCCCACTTCCTCATCCACTAAGGTAACCCCTTGTAGTTCTTTGACCACCATTACAAGATCCTTAGCCACCAATTCATTACTTTCCATCTTGGAGGAGATATACTCATGTAACCGAATTTGTACAGAATACTTAGAAACGATAAAAAGATGGTTAAAAAAGAGGATATGTCAGGTGTATATAAGATCCCATACGAGAATCAGATATTAGGAATAACTAAAAATTATGTTGGGGTTACTACTAGAAACCTAAGTGTAAGGATAAAAGAGCACAAATATGATATTAGGAAAGGTTCTAACGCCACAGTATTGGCTCAAATGGCACAAATGGAAGGTTCAATAGTACGATGGGACGAAGCGGATATCCTGAAACAGATACACTCTCCGACTTTGCCAAGAACGGCTGAAAAATTAAAAATTTATAGAAGCAAACTTAAAGGGAATCGCATCAACGCAAGAGATGCAGAGGGACTTTCTTTCGCATGGAAGTTTGCAATTAAAAGCTTAAAATAAGAGAAGGAACTTTAATAATATTTGTCGTAAAAACTTTGTATATTTAAGTAGAAAAACTCTGTATAGTTTAGTAAGCAATATTAATATTTAGTATTAACAGTTTGTCTATTAAGTTAGAGGTATTAATAAATTTAGTATTTACAATTTGTTTGTTATATTTGACTATTTTATTTTATTTTTAGTGTTAGCAGCATTTGTATTAATTTTATTATTTACAAACATTATTTGGCTATTAATAGCCTATATGTTAACGGTTATTAACATTTATCTTTTGTATTTTGAACTTGTTGTTTTATTTTTGGAAATGTTCTAATTAACCTGATGATGATCCATTGATTGGATTGAAAACGTTTGTTTTAAAAATATATCTTTCAGCGTGTGATCAGGTGTTGATTAAGTTATACAAATATTTTCAATACAACATAATTATAAATTGTGATCTATAATAATTTCACTCGTATATTCTCAACCGTAATATTTTTCATTAAAAGATAAATTGTAAGTACATATGCAGTTGATATTTACTAAAAATTAATTTTTTCATTAAAGCTGCTCATATCACTACTACTTCTAAAGGTATATTAGATTTGCAGTGTAGCCTATAACTTTACTAGTAGCACATTCTATAACATGCTTTTTAAATAATAATTTACTATTTAATCTAACTATAGTAAGTTCTAAATAATTTGGATTATTATCTACTACTTTTTCACATTGGAATTGAACATCTTTATTTATTAAATTAATTTCCTTAAAACGAAACAGTCAATATCAGTAGTAGTTGTTTGACACATACTGAACACAAAGTTGATTTTCTAATTACAAATTTAAATTAAATTAATTTTATTTTAACAATAAGCCAAAGTTTCTATATTAATTATTATATGTTTTAATATCCGAGAAAATTAAAACTCTACAATTGTATGAAATAATATAACACCAAAACAAAATTATTTTTGAAATTTTTTTATTAATACATTAATAGATTAATCAAATAACCGAATCCCTTCTCTGTTGCTTTTTTATAATCATCCATAAAAAAATCGCATTTACTAGCAAAAGCTTGCCGCCCCAAACAACTTACTTGACTTTCATCGCGATTATTTTAAAATAATATCAAATAATGCGTGTTTAAAGTTATATCTCTCATAATTCTATTTTTTGGAAACAAATTTTGCATTATAATTATCACGCTTACATTATAATGATGAGACTCTGTTGTAAACAAAGATGCAGTTTTTGAACTGAGTTCATGCATCAAATCATCAATTATTATTAAATCCCATCCTTGCACGGATTCAGGTAAACCATACATGAATGTAATATCTCTTTCCTCATGAAAAAATGGTAAATATATGGAATAACACCATAGAACCTTTTTTAATGTCTTTTCATAAATTTTGTTATGAATAATTTTTCTCACTAGTGTAGTCTTTCCACATTGTGAAGGTCCAACAATTATACAGTTACTAGGATGTTTGAAATACATACTCGTACTAATCAAACTTATAAGCTTTAGTAAATTTATAATGCTTTGTTCCGCAAGTTATCTCTCTAAATATTAATATATTCTTTTTGTTCTTTTCTATATAAAGTTCATTCATAACTTCTGAACATTCCTCGAACGAATAGTATAATTTATTACTAACTTCATTAATTCTCCCATCCTCGTCGACAATTATAAAACCAAATTTTCCATCTCCTTTCCATATTTCATTGTTAACTTTAAAATAACGTAAAACAATAGGGAAATTATCAGGAATATCGAAAGAAAAATTATTTACTGCAGCAATACATGTATCCAAAGACTTGTACAAACGAGGAGAAACAGAATAATTTCTATCGCCGTCGTAAGTAATAATAAAACCATATGTCTCCATGATTGCAACTTTCAATCTCGGTATTAAAAATAAATTCTAATGTTCCTTAAAACTATATTTATATCAAAAAACCGACCAATCGTATTTTTTCTATAAAATAATTCATAATCAAAATAAAAATTAGTTCATAAAGTGAATTAGAAAATATAATTAATTTTTAAAAACATTTAAAATGAAACTAATCTTTGTTGTGTAGTTTTGAAACAGTTTGCCATCTTTCTAAGGGATTTTGTTGTTAAAATAAAATTAATTTAATTTGAATTTAATAATTAATACAGCCTTATTGTTAAAATAAAATTAAGATTTGTGCTCGAAAAATTAATTTTGTGATCGGTATGTGTCAAACCACTACTACTAATATCTGGTATGCTTTTATCATAGACAATAAAACAGTCATTTACATATCTTTAAAAACTTAGTACACCTCAGGTTTTATTGATTTCTTTATCAATTATGATCATTCACAGCTCTACTAATCTAGGACCTATGCAAAATCCCATTGGTATACCTTCCAATTGTCGGAAATATTTACCTTGAAATTCAAAAAAATTATTATTAAACATCAATTTTACCAATTGTTTAACCTAATCTGGGCTCTTTATGTAGGACAGTGAATTTAAAATGAATTCTAAATTTATTGACATTATTTGTAACAAGGCAGTTGGCTTCACACAGTCTTATGGATTTTATGGCAATTGGCTTTTGTAAAAGATCAGGTCTATTTTTGGTCGGCCTTGGTGTGAAAAGCCCTCCAAATTGTTACAATCTTATTTATTACGGTATCTAAATTAAAGTCGTGGACTAAAAGCATCGTTTATTATTATCGAGTTTTAATTAATTTTTATTAAAAATTAGGTTTATTTTAATTTCGTAATATATTAATAAGGTTTTCTATCATTCAATCTACATTTCAATATAATTTATTTAAACGCAAATTGAAGAAAAATATCGGTAATTAATATGTTAATATGCATTCCATTTCTTCTCCGAAAATGTATTAGAAATAGAGTTTAACATTTATGCAACGTAAAAGACTTGATGATGACAATATCGGCAACTTTTTAACAATGCAAAAAGCAGTTTAGAATGTTATCCATTTGTAATCAAATTCATACTTTAAAGAATTTATAAATTTTGAGTACTATAAAGAGTCAAATTACAATGCTCGACACAGTGGAGTACCCAGGATCTGAACTAGAGAGGGGCAACTCTTAGTCTTTTTGAGTGCAACAATGGCAACGAACAGCGAAATAATTTCAAATTAATCGCGACAGATGGTTCTAAGCTCTACTTTAGTCACATATTCACTATTCAAACTGATACTGAATTGATATATTTGCGCTGTGTGTCAATTACTACACTTTAATTTTTTTTCTAGAGGGGGTAGCTGCCCTTCCTTACCCCTCGATAAACAGTTTCTGCTCGTTATAATTCATTCTTTTATTTTTATAATAGATATGAATCTTTTTGAAAATAAAGACAATGGTCAGGAGACGAAAATGAATCTTCCGTCTGTGTCCTTTTTACCACTCTTCTGGAACATTGTATTTTGTCAACGTAACAAGCAATACCACAATTTACACATCAACATATGTATGTCATTAATACTTTGTTGGGTAATTTACTGTTTATAAATGCATAAAATATCTTTTCGTATCTCTCCAGTTACTTTAAATTTAATGACTGGACTCTCTACGCTATATCCAAACGAGGAAGTTGCTTGTACGAACATACTTGGATATAAATTAATTATTTTCTTACATCCAGAATCTGCAAAGGTAATATAACATGCCTAGTTATGTAAGATATTCATTATAAATGGAAATATACAGCATTATGTTTTGTAGAAAGTGTTAAGAAGCAACAGTTTAATCAATAAGGATTCTACGTATGATTTCTTCAAGCCAACTCTCGGACTAAATAGTATTCTATACAGGTAATGCATTATTTGATATTTAGTTTAAATGTCGTTGTTTATAGTTTTCTGAATTTAATTAAATAAAGTTCTGACGACAATTGGAGAAGAAGAAGAAAATATTTAGCTCCACATTTTCATCTCTGGAATGTGAAAGAGGATCAAAATGTATTTATGGAGCATTCAAATGTCTTAGTGGAAAAACTCAAACAATTGCAGGAGAATGAAATATTCGATGTCCTGAAATGGATGAAAAATTGCACTCTCGATATTATTGCAGGTACTTCTAATGTAAAATATTTATTTAAAAATTATAAATAATTATTTGTTGACATGTAAACATTAAATAAGTATTTATTTTTCCATGTTATTGCTTATAACTTAAAAAAAGTATAAAATGAATTTAAAAAAAAGTGGAGTGTGGCTGTGTCCAAACATGGCTGTGTGTTTTACGTGAATACGTGTACGTCAACGGATATTATTTTCTTTTAGCGTACTATAAGTATGTCATAATCATTCTTTTACAGTAAGAAGTCTTTCGTATCTCTATTTTTGTTTTTACGTTCCTGGCACTGTTTCACTCTATTATATGGTTTTTATGGGTATATCTGGATTGCTCTTGAAAAGCCCTTTTCAACAGTAGACGATTTCTATGTTTTGATTTAGCTTTTCGACGAGCATAGGCCTACATTCTATTAAATTTTCTTAATTTTTAAATTTAACACCATATATATTTACCATAACTTTGCCATTAATGGTTTGTCCATGCAATCGATAAATATTGACGATAGCTGTAAATTTAAACTGAAACGAGCGTCGTAGCTTCTCGAGTCAAAATGTATACTAAACGAAAAGTATGTGCTTTTATACAATCGTTGTGGGAAAGGGGTCACATGATCGTCCGTTGTTGACAATGACAGTGCATTCTTGACAACTAAGTGTCAACTTTCCCACTGACATCCGATCTGATTTTTTTTCTGTGGATGTTTACATCTCGAAAAAACCGATTAGCATTAATTTTAAGATCCCCTTAAAAATCTGCGGGCTCACATCATTCGCCGCTTTCTTTACACTTATACTTTCGAGTATAATTTTAAAATTTAAAATTCTCTCTTTTCACAGGTATTATTTTTTTTCAACATTGGTGATTTGACAAAAATTCCGGGTCCGACATGCGTTTGTGTACTCCAAACTTACAAATAGAAGTATGTGAAACGGGGGAAGCAGGACCCCGCCGTGCTATGATGCAGAGATGCGGCCACATCAGGCGGCACCGTGAGCGGGCGACATAAAAAACATTTAAGGGGCAGAATTTCAAAGACTTCCATCATACTTAGAAAATCTAACGCACAGCCCTGGGGGGAAGCACCACCATTTCGAAATGACTTCAAAATGGCGGCGCTTCTCTCAGCTGCGCGCGATGCGTCACAGTTCCCACTCAACGTAATGAATTCTTCGATCTTTTAACTAACGAATAGTGTAATTAAATTTTGGATATAGGCTAGATTAGTGATAGGCAAACTTTTTAAAGAGAGAGCCAAAGGAAAGGAAAAAACACTTTAGCTGGGCCAATATAATTTATTAAAAAATAACAATGATACATTTTACAAAATTCTTGTATTTTTTGTGATACTAAGCCCTATTAATGACTGAAAGAATATGAAGAAGAATGTGATGAATGAAACTGTGACTGCATTTCTAAAAGTTTCTCATAATTTAGTTCAAACCGAAATGCACTTATTCTTAGAAGTTAAATGCTCATCTGTCAGTCTGTTTCTAAGGCAACTCTTTCGAAGTTTCATTGTAGAAAACACCTGTTCACATATATATGATGAAGCAAACAGCAGTAACTTTCTGGGCATGAGATATCAGATTTGGACTATCTTCGTAACTTTTAAGCTTTTCCTTCATCACCGGGATTATTGAATTTAATCTCGGGAAGTGAGATAAGTCATTCTTAGCAAGCTGATTCGCGAATAGAACAAGTTGTAGTTTAAAATGTTTGAGATGGCCCCAGATATCGATAAATTGATTTTTGCCTTGCATCTTAACATTCAACTTGTTCATGTGGCAGAGAAGATCCGTAAAAAATGTAAAATCCGAAAGCCATGCAGTATCTTCCAGGATTTTATACTCTGCAGACCTCTGTTTCTCAACGAAAAATGTCTCTATTTCATCTTTCAGCTGCCAAACTCGCTCGAAGACACGTCCTGCGTTAAGCCACCTTACTTTCGAGTAGTACAATATATCAGAGTACTCAGATTGCATGGATTCTAGAAACTTCCGAAATTGTCTGCGAGCAACCCCTCGAGATCGAATAACCAGCTTCACAATAACGTCATGCATAGGTTTCATATCCAAAGCAGATTTACAGAGCGTCTTGATGTATGATGCAATGGTAAAAATATAACATTGTTATCTGGATATTTTTCAGTAAAGATCCCAACAAATCCAGATTTTTTCCCTGTCATATTTCACTCTTCATCTGTTGTTATACTACATATGCAATATATAGGTACTTTCAAAGTTGAAATTCCTTTCATAAATTCGTGAAAAATATCTGACCATGTTATAGTTTCCTTCAACGGCCTCATGCATGCTACTTCCTCTGTAATACAGAAGTTTTCGTCAACACCTCTTATAAATAATTGTAACTGTGCAGTATCATTTATATCAGAGCTTTAATCCATAGTAATTGAACAGAATTTAAATTGGCCAATCTTTGATTCCAACTGTGATAATATGTTTTTATCCATTGCTTCGATTCTAGAAGTCAGTTTCCCGAGATAAGCTTACTGTTTCAAAATCTTTTCTTTTGTCAGGACATAAAATATCACAAACTTTGAGCATGCAGTGTTTAACAAACTCTCCATCAGAGAGAGCTTTGTTACTTTTAGCAATATTGTATCCTACAACATAACTAGCATGTGTAGCTGCTTGCTGAGAACTATTTCCTTTCTTAAAAATACTTTGCTGACCTGATAGTTTTTGTGTAGATCTTCTACTTTTTCTTTTCTTTTTTCTTCGGTCATGGCTCTAACCTTGACATCGTTGTGCTTAGAGTTGAAGTGTCGTGAAATGTTATATTCTTTGTAGACTGCTGCATTTCGTTGCAGATGAGACGTAGTGGTTTATCCCTAAAAACTGTGAAAAAGTACTTCCAAGTCCATTCATCTTTGAAAACACGGCACTCAGAATCAACTTTACGTTTCTTAGATAACATCTTAAGGCTAAAATTTTTCACAATATGCAAAGTAAAACTAGCAAACCAGCAACGCTAAGACAGGTCTGAATCAAGAAACGTGTTTCGATATCTAGCCACGGTAAAGAGGGTAGCTATTGCCAGGAGGCTCAGTTGCCAGTTTTACTCTTCGCTACAAAGTTGCCAGCAGCCAGTGTCTCTTACTCTCAACATAACATTCCAATATCTAGGATAAGTCAATAAATTTGTATGTCGTCACTGATATAAAACGAAAGAGAGAAAAAAAAGAGGAGAATATTTATTTTTCTTATAGCATGCATTCTTTTTTATTCGTCAGATTACGAATAATGTCGCGCAGGCCGGATAGAACATTTCAGGGAGCCGCATCTGGCCCGCGGGCCGTAGTTTGCCCGTCACTGGGCTAGATGATAGATATGTAGTTGCAATGCCAAACTCTACCTCTCAATTTTGTAATCATCAGTTTTTCGAATTGACTCCCACTAAGGAAGCAAATTTAAAGACTTATTCTCGTCAAAAATAATATATATACACAAGTATACACAATATTTCATAGTGTTTTTCAGAAATACAAATGCTACTGCAAGAAAAGAAAGTTACTAAACTTTCTTCAACAAAAGCAACACTGAACAGTGCACGACCTCAAACAGTTTTTAACACTATTACGTCACACGATAATAATTACCGCGCGACGTGTAAGTGTTAAAAAACTGTTTGAGTTAGTCGCTTAAAAGTTTGACACACAGCACGACTTTTCGTTTATTGTATATGCCACTTTTATTAACACTGGGTCTGTCTAGCCTCTTGGGATGCCGCGTGTCGTATATGACACGCAATTTTCCTTCCAATGAATGAGATGCAGCTCTGCTTTTTTTGCTTGCTAAATAATTATATTAGTTATACATTTTGTCATTAGAGTTTACTGAAGCTTATTAGACCACTTTCATTACACTGTGACAGAAACAAAGGAAAATGTAAGTGATTGTCTGAGTACATGTTTTTGGAAGTTATCATAAGTATGACTTCTTGATGTTAGTATTCAGTTTTCTCTATTTCTATTGATTATAATTTTACAATTTATGCACGTTTTTGTTGAGGAGACTTCTAAGATTATATAGGAGTATTTTTTAAAAACTATATTAATAACAATATTTTATGAGATGAGCTAACNATGCCAAACTGTATCCCTCGATTTTGTTATAATCAGTTTTTTGAATTGCATCTTACTACGAAAACAAATTTAAAGACTTATTTATGTGAGATAAACCGCGGGTCAGGGATCAATCTCCCACTGACTACTTACTCGGCAACAGGTTGATAAAACCTGATCTCGGCGTCGTCGGATGGCTAGGAGGGCAGTTCGAGTGGGGAGGGAGGTGAGCAAGTTGATAGGCGTCCTTAAATGACAGAAAACAGGTTTACAACTAAATAAGCATTTATTATATACTCAACTAAGCACTACAAGAGGTTAAAAGCGGTTATCTCTACTATTTACATAAATTCGAGAACGAATTTTCGAGTTTGAGAGAGAGCGCTTACAAATCCTATATACCCCAAAATACCTGTCGGTGGCAGGACGAATTGGCGAACGTTTAGGGTGTGGTGTCTTCCGTGTTTTCTATTCGAGGTCCTCTCTCTATAGCTGGATTGGGTCTGCTGAACGGAGGCTCGGGAGTTTCGGTGACACTATTACTAAGTATAACTTCTTATGACGAATCGCCCTGAGGATACGGAGATTCGAGCTTTTATACTTTTTCGTGCGAGAGCTGACACGTCATCGATTCTTGTTAACGATGACGGTGCATTTTTCACGCCTAACTGTAAACTTCCTCAGCGAGTTGTGATACAATCGGTGTAATCCGATCTAGTACAAAATCTTCGGGTTTTCCGAAGTTAATTAACAAAAAAATTTAAATTTTTAAAAGACCCGCAAAAATCCGCGGGCTCACATCTACGTCAAAAATGATATGTATATAAATGTATACAAAATATTTCATAGTGTTTTTAGAAAATACAAATGCTACTGCAAGAAAAGAAAGTTACTAAACTTTCTTCAACAAAAGCAACACTGAACGGGGCACGAACTCAAACAGTTATTAACACTATTACGTCGCACAATAGTAATTACCGTGCGACGTTTAAGTGTTATAAAAACTGTTTGAGTTAGTAGTTTAGAAGATTGACACACAGCACGACTTTTCCTTTAGTGTATATGCCACTTTTATTATCACTGGGTCTGTCTAGTGACAACAGTTAGAACTATCGCTGACTATAGGATTAAATAAACGGTAATATTTCGTCCAGTACTGTATTCTTTTGTAAAATTACTTTGTTCTGCGTTGCCTTCTCGAAACTGAATACTATTTTCATACGACGTGCATTTATTTGTTTTAAAAATATAAATATTAATTTATTTCTGTGCACTGTAGATATAGCAGTAGGAGTTTCTCTACATTCTCAGACTAACGACAATCAAGAATATGTGTCCGCAATGCACAGGTATGGAAAATTCAGTTGAATATTTCATTTGTTTTTCAAGTAATATTTACAAATGTAATATCTATATTAAATAATATGATGTCACATTTTATCTGATGAAATTTTTAAAATGTTCATGTCAACTTCAGTAGAATAAATATGAAATATTCCAAATTTTTATTTTTGATCGACTAAACGAATTTTAAAAGTTTGTAAATTATAAAGAAGTATTATTGCTATACGTGGTGATCATAATAAATACAGGTAACCAACCCCCGTATAACACGGGAAGTTAGGTTCCAAATAATTCACGTGTTATGAAAATCGGTGTTATACGAAACAAAGTATGAAAAGGGGTTTAGGTGCCAAAAATTAAAAAAAACATGCTATTATATTTTCATAATTAAGATAAATATCTTTATTAAAATTTTCTTAAGCGATACATATTAATATAAATTAAACAACGTTTTCTTCGTCCTCATTAAGCACTATTAACCGAAGGGGTTTTCTTTTTCGCAAGATATCCTTATCCTATTAGCATTTTTCTGCATTATCTTCAGATCCATGCTCTACCTTTTGCAAAAAATATGTTATTTTAAATTGCTTGCTTTCAGTTAAAAGATCTTTATAAATTTCCTCGTATGGTGCAAAGCACTTATGAAGAATAAAGCAACTATGGAATAAGGGAAAACATCTGGCAACACAAAATCAGAAGATTCGAGATCTTTCAACACTAAAACAAGTTTCGAGGAGGATTACATGTATGGAGAAAAGGCGGCAAAATAATTTATACACTTAAGTACTAATAGTTTACGAAAATAATAATTTTCGTAAACTATTAGTACTTGAGTATGTGAAAATTTATTACATTTCGTGTTGTAATAATAAATAATTAGTATTCATTAATATTCGTATTTTTCTTCTGTTGCTTCAATACTGTAGGAGAAGTCTTTATGATAGTGTGAGAATACAAGGGCACAGGGTCTGTACCCTAATTGCCACTTACAGTCGAGTTGGTAAAACTCGCCCACTTTGTCTTTTGGAGGCTTTACACGAGTGGCGAAGGAGTAAAGGTAGTCGGCCATGTTTCAGAGTGACAGCAGACAGGTTTTTAACAGACATAAACAAAAATTTATTACATAACTAAATCTAAATTACAAAAGGTTATAGGAAGCTAAATGCGGTTAAATACTAACGAAGTTCTATACAAAAAGGGTAGCTCTTAGCTAAGCCAATTCCCGTTAGCTGTGGAGAGAGAGTTCTCAGATCGCTATCGAAAATACCTGTATGCGTGAAGGAACTGTATGCGACGAAGAAAGAATCACTGTCCTTGTACATTGTCTTCTCGACAGGATCAAGAACTTGGAAATTTTATGTGCATTATTTCAAGTACAACTTCCTTTCAATTGCCTGGAGCTTTCAGCTCTTGCTTTTATACAATTGTTGTGGGAAAGGGGTCACATGATCGTCCGTTGTTGACGATGACATTGCAGTCTTCACAACTAAATGTCAACTTTCCCTTCGACCTCCAATCTTACTCTCAATTTTTTTCCGCGGTTGTTTACATTTTGAAAAAACCGATTAGCGTTAATTTTAAGATCCCCTTAAAAATTTGCGGGCTCACAATAGCGTAAACTTAACGATCAAATATCCAATTTACATATAAAAGTATAAAGTGTAGCAACTTATTTCTTATATCTCTCAGAAATAAATTAATTACGACGTGAAATAATAATTGTCAGGGTTTGGATATGATGAAGGGTAATGTCGAAGTTGACACAAAGAAAGTGGAGAGAACTAGAAAGCGATGTCCGTTAGACCATAGCACACATTCCAAACTTCACTATACTGGACCAGAGTACAACTCCCTTGACGAACATAACTCCACAGACCCCACACATAGCAGAGGAGAGGGCGCGACGATCACAAAGACAAAGGTCACATAAACAACTTTCTAACAATTATAAAGTTTTTTTACATTTTATAACCATAAAAATAGAAAAAAATGATTATAGTACGCAAAATATTTGNTTTAATTTAAGTACAATTCTATAATGTTTTTCACACGAAATATAATTTTAAATTTTATGTAGATTTAATAGTTGACAGTACTTCATTTCTTATCCAAGCTTTAAATTTGAATTAATTATCTTTTGATATATTAATAAATTTATATTAAAATTTAGAATTTTCAAGTATTTTCCTCAATGGCTATTAAATCCAATGTACTGGCTTTCCCCAATTTTCTTCATGAGTAAAATGGGAAAAAATTTCAAGAGAGATGTTGAAATAATTCATCGTTTCGACGAAAAGGTAAACTCAACATGTGGATAAAATTTTGTGTTGTGATTTAAGTAATTAATGATTTAATTTAATGCGTAGATGTTCAAGAGAAAAAAAGAAAACTTTCTGAAAAAAATGCAGCAGCAACATTCCTTAAACAATGGAACACGTAATGAAGAGGAACCAAAGATGAATACAAAACAACGTCTTATCGATTCACTGTTGGATCTTCACGTAAAACAAGGTTTAATGTCTGAAGAAGACGTTATAAGAGATATGGAAGGTTTTATTTTCGCGGTAGGCACAATTTACTGAAGGTCTCAACGAAAATAAGTACAGTATATAATCGTGCACGCGTGTAGTTCAATGTGCTTATTTATATTATTTTGAAGTAAACTAATGTTTTCCCAAATAACGTAATTGATTATTATAGTAAATAATAATTGTAATTTCGGATTAATTTATAATTTCTTAACATTTAAAACTTTGTAGTGCTGAAATTTGAATTTTGTACTTTTATATTTTTATTATGATAAATATCATTGAAAGAAAGTTCGGATATAAAAGAAATAATTTATTAATTAGCATATATTTTCTCTATATTTACAGATACAAAAAAGGTAAAATTTTGACAAATTAAAAGTGTGTATCTATCGGAAAATTTTTAACGTTTCGAAGCAGATTATTATATATAATTATTTCGGGAAAGTCGGGTAAAAAAGGATAGAAGTCTTACTTTTTCGACTTTATATCTGGTCCATTTCGAATGCGTGTTTTCATATTTCTTTATTAAAACAGTAGTTTGTAAATATATGACTCAGTTCTGTGGTAATAATTTTCCATTATCAAATTATTTTCTCGAATATTAGTTAATCAATTTCCGTTTATAAATACGATTGAAAGTATTCAAAGCGAATAATATCTGAGATGATGACCGAAAAATTTTCGTAATTCGAAATAATTCTGTCCATAATCCGGAATAACCGGAAATGTCGTAAATATAGCTACGTCGTTATATTACCACATGCAGTAAATTTTTGTAAGTCAAGACAATTTAAGCGGGCCGACGAGTATTTTGCTTTCTCGATCGACTAATTACACAGTTCATCACTTATTTCGTCTATCGACCGAAGACAATTTGTTCATAGAATTATTCAAATTATATCGAATATCGAGGGTAGAATTTTTAGTTTCATTGACGAACTGAATCTTCCTTTGCAATGGCGTACATGTGTAGCATTGTATTTTCTTACCCATGTTAAAATTATAAACAAAATTGTCAAAATGAATTATTTAAAATTTTAATTACCTTTTAATTTGAAACGGTTTTCTAATCTCTCCCTATTTATGTCAAATTTTTTCTATGTTTCTATACGCAGTAAACTACTAACTGAAGTGTTAATAGTGTACTGTATTTCTTCACAAATTAGGCCTAATCTCCAATAATTACGTTTTCCTCAAGAAGTAACAGTCTTTTCTATTAATATTATTTTTTATTTTCGATTCCATATATCAAGGCGTGTTTTTCGGAAAATGACGCCTTTTTTCCCATGTTTTCTCCGAAACTTACGCCAGACACGATTTGCGTTATTTGAACCTTCCTGAACTGTTTTCTTATTGGACAAAACAGTATTCTCTGGAAATATCATTTTTGATATTTTGTCATAAATAGTATGAAGGGATACCTGAATTGCAGATGCGAAATGTGGCAAATTTGTGGTGTTAAACTATGATTCGAGAATACGACGTTGAAAATAACACTTTCGTAAATCCTGGTTTTTTACTGTATTTTGACATCGATGTTAATCTACTTCTCTTTCGAAGCTAAAACCTTAGCTTCTTACCTTATGAAGCTAAAATATAGAATTTCTAAGTCGTGGATGTTGTATGTCATTGTGTACTTTTCCACCCAGTTTGGATGCTTCAACATTTTGTAAAATTTAGCCAGAACATGCGCGGCAAAGACTTGCTACATAAAATGTGGTTGTGGATTGTAAAGCGATATCACAGGAATATGAAAAAAAAAAACAGGATTTATCAATGTCATGTCCTAATTTTACAAGTTTATTATAATATATTTATTTTACTAAAAATATACATTAAAAAGAATGCAGTTTTACATACCATTTCAATGTATTTGAATATCAGGGTTACGATACGACCGCCCACGCCATGTCATGGACTCTCTATTTCCTGGGAAGATTCCACGAAATACAAGAGAAAGTGTATCTAGAATTGCAAGAAATTTTTGAAAATGAGATGAATAGGAATATTACTATCGATGATCTGACGAAAATGACGTACTTAGAATGCGTGATTAAGGTAAATTTTTCATTTTTTATAATACTTTCAAAAATTAGTTTCATACATTATAATTTTCAGGAGTCGATGAGAATTTATCCTCCTGTTCCACTTATAGGAAGAAAAAATCCTTCCGAAATGAAAATAGGTAAATTTTTAACATCTTCCAAGTTGACAGTACTTCATTTCTTATCCAAGCTTTAAATTTGAATTAATTATCTTTTGATATATTAATAAATTTATATTAAAATTTAGAATTTTCAAGTATTTTCCTCAATGGCTATTAAATCCAATGTACTGGCTTTCCCCAATTTTCTTCATGAGTAAAATGGGAAAAAATTTCAAGAGAGATGTTGAAATAATTCATCGTTTCGACGAAAAGGTAAACTCAACATGTGGATAAAATTTTGTGTTGTGATTTAAGTAATTAATGATTTAATTTAATGCGTAGATGTTCAAGAGAAAAAAAGAAAACTTTCTGAAAAAAATGCAGCAGCAACATTCCTTAAACAATGGAACACGTAATGAAGAGGAACCAAAGATGAATACAAAACAACGTCTTATCGATTCACTGTTGGATCTTCACGTAAAACAAGGTTTAATGTCTGAAGAAGACGTTATAAGAGATATGGAAGGTTTTATTTTCGCGGTAGGCACAATTTACTGAAGGTCTCAACGAAAATAAGTACAGTATATAATCGTGCACGCGTGTAGTTCAATGTGCTTATTTATATTATTTTGAAGTAAACTAATGTTTTCCCAAATAACGTAATTGATTATTATAGTAAATAATAATTGTAATTTCGGATTAATTTATAATTTCTTAACATTTAAAACTTNCCTTATGCATTTCTGGCATTTTCTGCCGGTCCACGAAATTGTCTCGGTAAGCGATTAGTGAATAAATACAAAACAAAAAATTATTTTATGAAAATAATTTATTTACAGGAGGTAAACTTGCCATGATTGAAATGAAAATGGTTTTGGCAAATGTTCTTCGAAATTTTAAAGTCTACTCTTTGGATCCTCAGGACAAAATCGTTATTTCATACGCAGTTGTGTTGACCCCCATACCGGGTATAAGAATGTTTGTAGAAAAAAGACGAATGTTGTAAGATATTAACTAAGATGTACTGTACAGTACGTTTGGGTAATTTTTGTTTCAAATATACATCAATATAAACATAGGCCTATATAATATAATATCGACAAGTGTATTTATCAATAGAAACTGTATCGAAACAATTATACTTGTATTCAACATTATTCATTAATTGTATTTTATATTTTTGTAGATGAAAGTGATAACAATAAAATGTATTACGATTATTTTTATAAAATTTGCTTTACATTAATACTATTTTTGTTGTTTATTGCATTTTATTCATTTATGACATTAATCATTTCTTATATTTGATTTTACGTAAATTAAACTGTTTTTAACAATACAATAGCTGTATTCTACGAATTGGGCCGAACATAAATTATTCAGTTAATAATGTATTGGATACAAATTTGCATTTGATTTTAGTATTCTTCTGATATGCTATAGAATGAAAATTGTATGAATCTACGTTTAATAAAGATATTTAAGATATTTGAATAATTAATATGTTCTTCTTATTAACACAAACACTGATTATATAGTAGATAGTCGATAAACTCTACTTTCCTTTTATATAAAATGTATACAATTGCGGAAAAAAGAAACAGAACACTAGACACGATATTGTATATTATAGAAGTAAAAATTGTATTTCATTTATAGATTCGATGTTCTGTACTTGAAAACTGAAGATACAGTTAAAGGAAACATGAGAACACCAACATAACAGAGCAAAAGTCAAAGCAGTAAACTTGGGTCTTGTTTGCATTTAGTTTATATGAATTTATGAAGTGAAATGTCTTGATTGCAATAAAATGTTATCATCCAAAAATGTAAAGAATGTTATTATCATCATTATCTTAGTTAGGTAATTGTGTCTATTACGGACTCCTTCCGCCTTATCAAAAATTTGCTATTATTTCTTTGATTAAAAATAATTTGATATATTTCATAGAATAGCTGTGGCGTGCAGTGACACTTCATGATAGGGAAGCTGTGTTTCTGTAAGAAGCCGACTTACAGGGGCAATCAGTTAATTGCGTGTCAGGGTTCATTCTTATTCGTTTGTTCGATAAGATAGTAACATCCGTACACTTCATTAAGTGTATTTTTAATAGAGTACCTGACGTACTTAATAAATAAACAAGTTCAATATAATTACCTCTATTATTTGATTCAATAGATTCCCTATGCCTTCTAAATGCCAAATCTTACTTTGAGGAAAACATATAACATCTATTAATTTAGATATAATATATCTATTAGCCGTAATTAAGTGATAATTTTCAATATTTATTTATATTGTTTACTAATGTTAAATTCTATTCCGCTTTGATTTCTAAATTGCTTCAATTTTACGAGACAATCGATGCGACATTTACGGTCTTTTGCCAGCTTTACTCAAATTATTTAAATTTTCAAAGCCATTTTTATTTCACACACTAATTTCATTTGAAAATAGTAGGCAAGGCCAACAAAAGAATTTTTGCATTTTTATGCATCCACAGAGCCATTTTATGTCTTGATAAATTTTATCGAAAAAATGTCGAACAAATTTTTTGTCGACGTATTTATATTTAATTTAGGCATTGGTCTTTCTCTTTTAATAATGCTTTCTTTTTCGTTATATGGTCTCGAGCCAAAACTTTTTTGAAATAAATTTTCAATATCACAATTACATTCTGAATCGCTAGCCACGATATAAGGGCTAAAATTAAAAATAAAATTATAAGAACTTACCTGTACACATACCTGGTACAAAATATTCTTCAATTATATGAATATACTTTTAAAGAAAATTATAAATAAATGTAGCTTTGTAAAGAAACGTACATAAAAATAACATAAAATATTTTTTACTTTTTAAATCTAAAAATAATCCACTTACAAGTTAGTCAAATAGCTTTCTACGAGTGACTAATGGATGGAATCAGAGACGGTCCTGGTAGGTGCATGCACGCGGGCTGCCGAATCCCGAGGGTGCTAATACCGGTCAATGTCAAATGCCTCTTTTGTCGCATCACTAGCAGGCTATATTTCAAAAGACGTGACAAGGTTGTTGTGCATTTTAAACGTCTCTCACCATAACTGTAAAAATCTACATATGTTAAACTTAATAGTCGTTTGTTTTCTAACTAATTCATTTCAGGACCGGGTGTCCACGAAAATTTCCAAGATTTACAATTTTTCGGTCACTCTCATTGAAATGGAAAAATTTCTGTCTTTATTACGTTCAGTGGTGATATTCAGAGGGTTCGCACAGGTTTTTCCAAACCCGCTGTTAACATTATCAAAGTCCTCCGAACCTTGTTAAACACACATAACATTTCTCAGTAGTTTTGTTTCTTTTAAAAAATATATTAAAATATATGTATTATACTCTGAAATACTACTAAACTAGATCCTTATAACTCGTTTGCCTTGGTGTGACCTCCCTCGACCGTTTCAATCTTGACTGAAACGAGGTTCAATCGCGATCGACTCAAGAGCAAATTAATTTTATAATAATTAGAAAGAATATATTAAACTTTGTCTTATTGTTAAAATAAAATTAATTTAATTAAGATTTGTGATCGAAAAATTAATTTTGTGATCTGAAATAATTGCATTCGACAAATTTTTATTTGCAATCTTAATTTAATTTTAAAAATTATTTGTAATTTTAATTTAATCGACATCTGAAATTAATTTGTGATCAGTATGTGTCAAACCACTACAACTAACCAAGTACTAAAAATTATGGGCTTTTACTAAAATAATTATACAGGCTGTGAAATCTCTTTCTATTATTCTTTCATCAGCAGGTGTTTCTGATGTAAAATAATGTGAAATCCGAATAGCCCCTGGGTCTAATTCACAATTTAAAAATCAAGTTAAAAATATAAACTAAAATATTCTTTCATTTCGGTGTGAAATTAACGGTTTTCTAAAGTGGAAAAACTGATAAAACAGCCACTTCCTTTAACGGAAGTTGAAGCATCCTTTGTTTTTCCACTTATCTAACACAAATCTCACCACCATGGGAATTGTCGACCCCTCAATAATTCCCCTTTTCATCCGTTCACGTGAGAAAATCCCAGTATGCTGATTGGTCGCAAATCAGGAGATATAGTCAAAGTTTTCAGAATTCGAGGAGTACGCCAGAAGATCCCAGATGAGATCGACGTAGTCCATATTTGCTCCTAAGGCCAACGCCCTTAGTCGTATCCAATCAACTATAATAATCTATATATATAAAAATGAATGCATGTGTGTGTGTGTGTGTGTCCTTCATGCATTACCACACCGTTTATCCGATTGCTGTGAAACTTTGAGAAGTTGTTTAATACACCCCCGTAAAGGTTTGTGGCATAGTACGATTGCCATGAAACTTTGGAAAGATTTTTAATACACTCCCCCGAAGTACATTTATCCTACAATAGATGGCGCGCGTTTACACGAGCATTCGAGCACTGTGTTCGATCTATTTCAAATTGTGAAGACCATTTCCCCCTTTTAAAAAATATCTCTACATACGCATTTGTGAACTGTTATTTACGATATTTGTAATAATTTTTGTTCAATCACTTTATTTCAACTTTTTTTTGCTAATTATGTATTCGCTCGAACTTCGTTAAAACCTTAACTGTACCCCGAACAACAACCGAAATTGTAGGAAGAAATTCGCGTATTTTACCGATCTAGGTATCCCCCCTTTNCAAATTTAGATACGCGGATTAACACGCGTGTGATTTGATTCAGACAAAGATGAGACATTTCTTTAAACAAATAATAAAATATTTAATAAAATAAAAGTAAAAAAAATTACACAAATGGAATAGATCCAATTGTAATTAAAGGAATGAGACAATGGATTACTTAAAATATACGCTTCTTTAAGAGAGAGAGAGAGCTCACAAATGTAGTTATAAACATTCTACTTCAATTTACTTTATCTTTATCTTCTTCTGTATTCTCGGGGCATTCTTCATTTAATGGAGAAGTCTTGATTTGGCACAAAATTATAAATTCTCTTCCTTTTTACTATATTAACTCACTAGCTTACCCGTCGTGCATTGCTGCGATCTCAGAAGACAGGAAATTCAAGCAAACTCGTTATGATAAAATTAAATTTACATTTTATAATTTTTATTGAAACTTATTATTATTCAATTAATATGCATCTATGTCTTTAATTTAATAAAAATTATTCTTTCAATCACTATATCAGTGTATTTCTATTAATAGGACTTATCATACTGGTGTATAAGATTACAGCCTTACAGTTACACAGATTAAAATTGTTTTATTTTCCAATTACCTGGTAATTGAAAAATAAAACAATTTTAATCTGTGTAACTGTAAGGCTGTAATCTTATACACCAGTATGATAAGTCCTATTAATAGAAATACACTGATATAGTGATTGAAAGAATAATTTTTATTAAATTAAAGACATAGATGCATATTAATTGAATAATAATAAGTTTCAATAAAAATTATAAAATGTAAATTTAATTTTATCATAACGAGTTTGCTTGAATTTCCTGTCTTCTGAGATCGCAGCAATGCACGACGGGTAAGCTAGTGAGTTAATATAGTAAAAAGGAAGAGAATTTATAATTTTGTGCCAAATCAAGACTTCTCCATTAAATGAAGAATGCCCCGAGAATACAGAAGAAGATAAAGATAAAGTAAATTGAAGTAGAATGTTTATAACTACATTTGTGAGCTCTCTCTCTCTCTTAAAGAAGCGTATATTTTAAGTAATCCATTGTCTCATTCCTTTAATTACAATTGGATCTATTCCATTTGTGTAATTTTTTTTACTTTTATTTTATTAAATATTTTATTATTTGTTTAAAGAAATGTCTCATCTTTGTCTGAATCAAATCACACGCGTGTTAATCCGCGTATCTTAATTTGATTAACTGGTGTCGGGACCTGACGTAGATCTAGACTTCACTGTCCGGATCGTTCTTAAACATTTACCGCCCTCTTAGAAAAGGATTTAGAGATCGATTCTTACGATTTTGTGCCGATTATGTGATACCCTTGGCAGGTACCCCCCCGGGCTTATCTCACAATAAGTTTAGTTTTTCAATACTGAATTTTCTTTGGGGTTATATCGTAACACATGACGTTTATATAAACATTGATACCACCAACGCCCATTTATCATTATTGTTTCTTTAATAATGGCATTTAACGGCAAATACTCACGATATAATAAGAAAAGATTACTTTCGATTTGATTGTAGTTATACATTTTATAGTAAATCACGTATTTTTGCCGTGGCGTCCCACCAAGTTATGTCCCTTGTTGGGGTGCTTCCTGCAAGGTTCCATCTTCATTCTTTGCCAATGTATCCTTTGAAAGTATTAGACTTTCGTTGAGAGAAACTTCAAACATTCCAATCTGCATTCATCGGACATCGTTTTCTTTTCGACAACTAGACTTAGAATGCAACATCCGGTCAGCGAATGAAAACCACTTTCTTCGCCGGACTTTCCTCTTCTTTTTTGAATACTGCGTGCCGAAGTATACAAGGACTTCAAGCCTTCGTGACTGTAGAACTTTTTGTAAGTTAAATTGTCTAATAAACGGATTGTGTTATTTGTAAACGAGGCATCGATCTCTGACTCAACTACTCCCACATGACGTTCACTGTTACCTCTCGGCAGCCCAGACGGCATGCGGCCGGATGGCCGATCGGTCAAGGTGGCAGCCCACCGCTCTGGGGGACCCCGGGTTCGAATCCGAACGGGTCGAAAAATCCCCAGGAATTTTTCGGGGGGTGGTTTGTTCGGATATGTCGGGCCCTGACCCTCACCACCCGGAAGCACCATTGTGGGCCTGGCCGAACCCATAATTGGCTTGCAAAAAGAGGCCCTCTTAGTGCCACAGGGCGGAAAGAGTTTAAAAAAAGCCCAGACGGCAATGAAGACAATAACGATAGCACATATAATCGTCGTTTTTTTGTTTGGAAATTTCTGCAAAATTATTGTACAGGGCATACAACGATTTTAAAACACAAAAAAGATCTCGAAGTATTTTTCCTGTGCAGATGTTTATTTTTCCTATCTATTATCATGGCGACATTGCTTTATTAAAAATTTCCTGTAGTTGTAGTCTGTGTGATGTGCACTTTATTCACATGTTGAATCTTACTGTCAAATCTTCAAATCTGCTTCCACTATTCTTGTGCCACAACTTCGAATAGTTTCCTTTACTCATGTTGCTGAGCTTTACTTTCTCATCTTCGTTTCACCAGTTTTTGTCAGTTTTTTATGGGATCATCTAAAAGTAATTATTCTCGTATTTTTACAAGATTTTGTTATTTAAACAAGTTTCATATGAAGCTTTTTGGACGTTAACGTTAGCAAGTTCCAACGTTAGCAAGGCCATCACAACCTATCTAACACAGATCACTTTTCAGGTATTAATAGTAGACTGGTTTTAATTAGTAGTTTCTAACCATCCTCTCTTACGGGAAGAGGTCAACTACTACTTTAAGTCTAATTTACTTCACCCTGCTTTTGCAACTGCCCCTTCTTTCTATCGGACCAGAATTCTAATAGAAAATTACGTAACACAACGTTACCATCCAGCACAAAATATGTTTGAAATGGTTTTCAAGGGTGCCGAATTTATATATATGGTCCATTTTTCGCGAAATTTGATTGGTTAGCAGATTACCGTTTAATATTCGGCTGTGAATGAAACAGTTCGTTAAAGAAAACATCAGGAGAAATATGATATCTTCAAATTTTTAAGGTATTGTATTTTCAATTGGTGTCTACTTGACCAATGAAAGTGTGCCATTTATTACCATTTGAGTATCGCTTAAACGTGACAATTGTTGGCTGAAATAACAAAAATGTTTTTATGGTTTTCGTTTTATTCTTTGTTATATTATAGTATTTGATTCATAAAACTAAGATTATTGTTGTATGTAAAGGATTATCACACCGAATGACTAATGTAACACATTTAAAAATTCTTTATTCTTCTACTGTACAGAATTTAAAGAATTTTAAAATGTGTGAGATTTTTCATTCGGCGCGATAAACAGGGGCGGATCTAGGTTTTTCGGGCCCAGGGTTTAATAAAGTCCAATGAGGTCCCATTTTTTGTTAATAAAATAATACTATAAGTTATCGTTATTATTATTATATTATGGAAATGTAATCTTTGTATACATTTATGTTCAAAAATAAAATTAAAGTTTTTTCAGCTGACAAAGTTTGACTATTTTTTAAAGCAGTTCGGATTAAAGCCACAAAGTGTCTCTTAAACGCAGTTCAACTGAGGGAAACTTCTCGTAGCAGAAACTTTTTTTCATGCAAAAACAGACCGTATAATTAATTTTGTATTACTTCCCAGGCTGTTGTGTATGCAGAACAAAGATAAGTATTCGGACCGTGTCAAATTTCACCCTTTGAATTTTTGTAAATTTGTAAGTTTAGACACCTCCTAAATCAAATAGGGAAAACATAAATTTGTGGATATGTATGTATCTTGGTGTGTGTCTTCTCATCATTTTTCTTTAATATATGAAAGATGAGGTAAAGATTGAACAATGGAAACAAGGCATGGTGACCTTTGTGTTAAAGGTCATTTATGCTATTAAATTTTAGTAATTTAAGAGTAGTAGTTGTTTGACACATACTGATCACAAAATTAATTTCAGATGTTGAATAAATTAAAATTGCAAATAAAAATTTTTCAAATGGAAGTATTTCAGATCACAAAATTAATTTTTCACTCACAAATCTTAATTAAATTTAACTATAAGGCTGTACTAATTATTAAATTTAAATTTTATTTTATTTTAACAATAAGTACTCACAAAATTAAAATTACAAAAAAATTTTTAAATTGCAAATTAAAATTTGTTCAATGGAATTATTTCATATCACAAAATTAATTTTTCAATGAATTTCCTAAACAAATTTGAGTGGCACTAAACACAAAATTCATTTTTTTAATCACAAAAGTAATTTTTACTCAAAGGAAATAATCCGAATGTTGAGAATATTCAAGTAAATTTTTAAAATATGAAAGAATTAAATGTTTTAATATCGAATAAAATTAAAACACGATAATTGTATGAAATAATATAACATTGAAATTATTTTGAGAAGGTTTTTATTTTTATGTTACAGTTTATTTAAGTGTTTCCACTTTTTTCTTCAGTTTATCTAAAGCAAGATATATTTCTGCACATAATAATTTTTCAAGATATAAATTATTTTCAGATAAAAAATTTCGAGTAAATTAAGATTATAAATAATTTTAATAGNTTATTTTTTGGGAAGATTCCACGAAATACAAGAGAAAGTGTATCTAGAATTGCAAGAAATTTTCATAAACGATATGAATAGGGATATTACTATCGATGACCTGACGAAAATGACGTACTTAGAATGCGTAATTAAGGTAACTTCTTGATTTCTTTAAATACACTTAAAGATTAGTTTTATATATTGCAATTCTCAGGAGTCGATGAGAATCTATCCTCCAACTCCTTTTATTGGAAGAAAAAATTCCTCGGAAATGAAAATAAGTAATTTTTGATATCTTGGAATTTGTTTTTCAACAATAATTTTTTATATTTTTTATTGACTTGAAGTATTAAACAGTTGTCATTGAAATAGGTAATTACGTGTTGCCTGCAAATTCCACTCTTTTCATAAACATCTATGGCATCCATCATAATCCTTCTGTTTACGAAAATCCCGAAGTGTTCGATGCAGACCGTTTCCTGCCTGAAAACTATAAAAATCTTCATCCTTATGCATTTCTGGCATTTTCTGCCGGGCCACGAAATTGTCTCGGTAAGTGATTAGTGAATAATTACAAAAACAAAAAAAAATATTTTATTAAAATAATTTATTTACAGGAAGTAAACTTGCCATGATTGAAATGAAAATGGTTTTGGCAAATGTTCTTCGAAATTTTAAAGTCTACTCTTTGGATCCTCAGGACAAAATCGTTATTTCATACGCAGTTATGTTGACCCCAATACCGGGTATAAGAATGCGTGTAGAAAAAAGACGAATGTTGTAAGATATTTACTAATATGTATAGTACGTTTGGGTAATTTTTGTTTCAAATATATATCAATATTAACATTGGCCTATATCACATAATCTCGGCGAATGAATTTAGAAACTGTATCGAAACAATTATACTTTTATTCAACATTACTCATTTATTGTATTTCATATTAAATTTGCTTTACATTAATACTATTTTTGTTGTTTATTGCATTTTATTCATTTATCACATTAATCATTTCTCATATTTAATTTTACGTAAAATAAACTGTTGTTAACAATATACTAGCTGTATTATATGAATTGGGCCAAACATTAATTATTTAGTTAATAATATATTGGATACAAAAAATTTGTAATTTATTTTAGTATTTTTCTGATATGATATAAAATGAAAATTATATGAATCTAAGTTTAATAAAGATATTTAAGATATTCAAATAATTAATATGTGCTTCTTATTAACAGAAACACTATGATTATATAGCAGTTAGTTCGATAAACCCTACTTTCTTTTTATATAAAATGTATACAATCGCGAAAAAAAGAGAACAAAACACTAGACACGATATTGTATATTATAAAAGTAGAAATTGTAATTCATTTACAGTTTCGATGTTCTGTACTTGAAAACTAGAAGCAACAGTGAAAAGAAAAATGAGAACACCAATGTAATGGAGTAAAAATCAAAGCAGTGAACTCGTGTCTTGTTTGCATTCAGTTTATACGAATTTATGAAGTGAAACGTCTTGATTGCAATAAAATGTTATTTTTCCAAAAATGTAAGGGATGTTATCATTATCATTACCTTAGCATAAGTTAGGCGGTTGTGTCTAATATGGAGTCCTTCCGCCTTATCAAAAATTTGCTATTATTTCTTCGATTAAATAACGTTAATTTGGTATATTTCATAGAATAGTATGTTTTAACAGAAATCGACCTTTTACGTGAAGTTCCCTGAACATCAATTATCATTTGATTGCCTAAAGATACCTGAGGCAGTATTCTGGTCACTGTCTTTGGTCTCTCTTCTGTCGCAAGTCGGTCGCTGATTCCCTAATCATTTGGATTAGCCAATCAGCGACCGGCTTGCGAGAGACAAGAAACCAGAGACAATGACCAGAATATGGCCCCTGGGGCCGTATTCTGGGGCCAAAGTTTTAAATAAAAATATTTACTTTCTGA
The DNA here is from genome assembly GCF_000671375.1 of Centruroides sculpturatus. Lineage (NCBI taxonomy): Eukaryota > Metazoa > Arthropoda > Arachnida > Scorpiones > Buthidae > Centruroides > Centruroides sculpturatus. The sequence continues at coordinate 169,167 of NW_019384704.1, read as the reverse complement.
AGATGATGATTTCGTATAAGAGGTTCTTACAAAAGATGTTCTTGGGAAAGTATCGAACCAGTCTCTTATATCCAGTATTTGAACAATTTTATTATATAACTATTGTAGTAAAAAACCGCTCAATATCTTTTAAATTTAAGTATAATTAGAGCTGTAATTTTTGTTACAATCATCACCTTTTGCTACAATATTGGTTATTATTTTAAATTGCTGTGGATTAAAAATTATTATTATTGCAAATTTTCAACCTAATTTTCTAATATAGAGACGATTATTGATTTCGAGGCATTTATGCTTCACGACGAAAATCTCTGCTTAACACACTGTTCAGGGAGCTTAGGTTTGTAGCAGTACATTCTAAAGAGTTCAGTAAACTGATATTTACAATGTATCTATTATTTTTTTTTTAAATTTAACAGTTACGAGATGAAAAATCGACAAGACTCGACAATTATTTGCATGGTTTATATCTATCATATGAAAAACAAATTTTAAGCAATTACAATCAGAGTTTTGTTTTCTTGGAGTTTAAACGTAATAGATTGTTCGTCATTTGTTTTCTAACTAATTCGTTTTCTGACTAGGTGTTTACGGAAATTTCCAAAATATACTTTTCGGTCATTCTCATTGAACTGGAAAAATTTCTCTCTTTATTACATCTAATATTAGGAGAAATCGGTCCCCACTGTACTCGGCTAGAGATCGGTTCGGTTAAGCTTTTGTTTAAGTAATATTTCGGCTCTTTCAGAAGAGTTTTATTTATGTCCTTAATTCCCTAATCTCTTAATTATTTAACAACTTAAGTAGAAATAAGTTGAAATCAGTTACTTTCTACTTGATATTTGTTGTCTTGGGAAAGAAGTTGAAAGACAAATTTTTACGACAACAGATACATAAATCGTAAATTTAAGAAATATCATTCTAGAGCTTTTTCTGTACTTCGTGAATCTCTTTCAAAAAAGTTAGTTGTAAATGATGCTGTCAAAGTAACAGTTAATTTTTTAACATTATACAAGAATTGTGCACTTTTTTGCATCCCCTTGTAGATGGGACATACTAAATCGTAACTTCGTTTTATTTTGCCGGTATTATACTATTACTATAAAATTGATTAAATTGTCTAGTTAAATATCTAATGATTTCTATTCGCAACATTTTAATGAGTGAAGTGCCTTAAGATTAGAAACAAATAGATTCAGAATAAATACTATACTAATAAAAAGATATTTAAAGTTTTTACTCAAAATTATTAAGGCTGAAGATATAACAACAAAATTGCTGTTCTTTCTATATCACAAATCACGGGAAACGGACTTAAGACGAAGTTGGATAAGTCAGTTATCGAAGATAGTAAATAAATATGGTTTATCTATTAAACTGTTTATGGATCATACGTATGATATGGAACGGTATAGTAAAGAAATAATACACAGAGTTATGGAATACTCTATTATCCAAGACTTTGAAGATATACAAAAACGAGAAAATACAAGCTGGTATACAACAATTCTAAATTATCCAGTAAATAACAACTGCAGTAATACCCCGACTTACGCGAACCCGGAGTTACGCGATTTTCAAATCTCGTCCATTCGTCTTTTGTTTGAGCGCCACGCAACTCTTGATTATTCACTCTCCCCACACTATTGTTCAGCTTACGTGTTCGGACGTGTCGCGCGGAATCGACGCATAACTACAATTTATTTTGTGTAATTTATTTCTGTTTGTTATACCTACGGAGACTCGAGAGACTCTATGTGATGATTTCTTGTAACCGTAAACGGTACAAGTAACTTATTGTAACGTAACTTATTTCGCCTTTTGGTTCAAAAGGCGAAATAAGATTAACGAGAACATTTATTAGCTTACATACATCCGACTTGGATTTTACACAAAAGGCATCTGCAATCGTGAACAATTGACGAAAAAAGTATACATTTATCAGATAATAAACAAAGACTCATTGTATAAACAATTTACCTTTTGTATATACAACTGACAAGATTACCTTTAAAATTATAAACAGACTCGATCCCAAGTGGTCTTTTGATCGTCGGACATACAAAAGAAATGAATAGATGGCGCCTAACTTAAGCGCGGTTTACAATAACGAATATGATTAAACTTAACACTCTACTATGTCATCCAAACGAAGTAAAACTGATTCTTCCGCATCAGACAAGAAAAGAAAAACTTTATCTTTGGAATGTAAAGTTAACATTATTAAAGACTTCGATACAAAAATGAAAATTTGTGAATTGGCAAAGAAGTTTGATCTACCGGAATTGTCGGTCAGAACAATTATAAAAGGTATAGAAAAAATTTTCGAAGCTGTGAAAAATGCTCAATCTTTAAATTCAAGCATCATTCCTAAACGTCACAGTATTATCGCTGAGATGGAAACAATGTTAAAATTATGGCGTAATAATCAAGTAAATGTGAAAAATTGTAAAATAATATAGGCCTAATTTGTTATACATGAGTGTTATCTAAGATTTTATTAAACGTTTTTTTCTAAATTATTGTTTTCTTTAGTCTCCGGCCCCAATTAAAAATAATTTGTATGTATTTATATGCAAAATTATACCCCGACTTACGCGAATTCGACTTACGCGGTTATCGCTCGGTTCCACCTATCGCGTAATTTCGGTGTATGACTGTATATATTGACAAATATAGCTTTTAACATTAAAAAGTTTTTTATGCAGATTAGGTTAAATAAAAATGGAATAATTATAAATGACAAATATATAGACTATACCCAATCTAAATGCCCAAATTGTACCAAAAATTTATCTAAAATTCATATTTTATGTGAAAATTGTAACGAAAAGGATAAACTACAAAGGCTCCAGATTGGGCCACTGGCTAAATGTACTAATGAGCTGGAAATGTACAAGACATTAGATAGAGCTGATGTTAACACGATTTATAAGATATATAATTACGTCAAACAACTAATTAAATAATAATTATGACAAAATATTAATATAAATATATTGATTAATAAATGGTAAATACTAATATTGTTAAAAAAATTATTATATGAGATGTTAATATGCGTTTCATCAAAATAAAATGCCCTTGTAACAGGCGAAAGCCTTCTATGCCAATAAAGATTACTTACTTACTTACTACTAAATCGTAACATAGCTAGTTTAACATTAAAACCTGTAATACAAATTGGGAGAGCAGAATAAATAGGCTATATCAAATATTTTAATGGATTTTTTAAAACTCCTGTCAAATATACAAAACTATCATAAAACATACCAGTATACTCCTGTCGGTTGGGTCAAGTTATAAATCTACTCGGGATTCACATAATGGGACGAGGGTGGCCAAATATCTAGCAGGTAGGCGGCTAACAGCCCAGAACCAGTCCTGCATAGAATCATTGGAAGCGTTATATGTATGTAACTTTCACCAGCTAAACTGGGTGAGGTTGATTCTCTGTAAAGCGCATGCGCGAATGTGTATAATCTGGCTGCTTTTCAGATATTTTCGGTCCCCTATTCCACAGTACAGCGCTTCCATTCCATCACTGATAATCGAATATACAATAGCAATCTTATCGTTTTTTTCACGTGTAGTATAGAAATTTGTAATAAGATACACAATGCGGTCATAATAAAATATTAATTTTAATTAATTCGAAATACGTTAAAACATGAAAATAATCGCGCAGTATTTCTTTATATTTTAGAAAATACAAAAGAAGGAGCGCTTCCACCGCTTCCAAGGACAGCATTCCACTAGATTTTAGTATCTACTAGCTTACCTGTCGCGCATTGCTGCGATCTCATAAGAAAAGAAATTAAAGCAATCTCGTTATGATAAAATTTAATCTACATTTTATCATTTTTATTGAAACTTATTATTATTATTCATTTTCATCGGAAAAACATTACAAAGTGTCGTTTCAATTTTATTTATTTATTATAGTGCTTATGGCTACACGATATTTTTTGTTATTCTGTCTGGTGCGTACACGAATAAATCAGATTTTCGGATGCGGGAGCTGGCCACATACAGTTGTTTATGCGAGAAGAACGGGTTCTCCAAATTTAGCCCACACACTCGCAGCGATTGTCAGAAGTGCGATATTTCCCATTTTAATATGTTTTTTGGAATCCTTTATAATTTTAGTTATTTAATAGCTCGTTCCTCTCTTCCTTGGCATGTGGCTTGTGAAATTTCTGATAGTTGGATAATAAACCGTTTTAGTGTAATTTGTCTTTTTAAATTATTTTGAGTTCATATTAAAATTTGGAAAAGAGAATCCCTAGATCGGTAAAATAAACGAATTTCCTTTTACAACTTCGGTTGTTGTTCGGGATACAGTTAAAGTTTTAAGAAAGTTTGAACGAATACGTAATTAGCAAAAAATAGTTGAAATAAAGTGATTAACAAAAATTATTACAAATATTGTAAATACAGTTCACAAATGCATATATAGAGATATATTTTGAAGGGGGGAAATGGTCTTCACAATTTGAAATCCATCGATCTCAAGATGAAATGCTTGTATACACTCTATCGTAGTATCGCGCCATCTATCGTAGGATAAATGTACTATGCCAGAAACGGCGTGTATTAAAAAACTTCCCAGAGCTTCATGGCAATCTTACTATGCCAGAAACCTTCGCGGGAGTATATTAAACAACTTCCCAAAGTTTCACGGCAATCGGATAAACGGTGTGGTACAGACACACACACACACACACATATACATTCATTATTATATATATAGATAATATCTATAAACCTCCATCTCAGTCATGACAACAGGCATCTTTACCTGTTCCGAAGCATTTTACAATAGTAGCTTGGTGACTGTAATTCACACCACACCACTTGGGGTTACTGCTTGAACAACCTTGAAGGAAACAACCTTTTCAATTGGATGAAAATTTAAGACATGCATTTGATATTTGATGCCAAGCAACGTGATTGTTTTCATCCTGCTCGTTGGAATAGATCCTACTCTCCAGATCTTTGCTTTGTTCCAAAAGATCAACGTGGCACCCCCATCCGAATTTCGCATACTATCCTATCCTATTTTATCCTATCCGTTTAGCCGTGTCCGACTCTCGGTCATTCTATGGATCAAAGCGCTCCATGCTTCTCTATCCTGCACAGTCTCCTTCAATTCCGTTATAGATAATTCGGTGTCACTTTTCATTGCGTCGAGACATTGAATCCTTGGTCGGCCTTGCGCTTTTTCTTGCTAACTATCCCAGCATGACCATCTTCTGAATGAAACTGATTCTTATTAATATGACCAAAAAGAAAAAAATTTCTGTTTGGTTATCTGGGCTTCCAGTGAGATTTTCGGTTGGACTCTGTCTAAGACAGTTTTTCTAGTGATCCACACTGTCCATGGAATGCACAAAGCCGTCTCCAACACTACAGTTCGAAAGCATCTATCTTCCTTCTGTTCACTTTCTTTAGATTCCAAGTTTCACATCAACATACGACCATAGGAAAATAATCTCGCTAATTAATCTGCAGTAAGCTAAGACTGTGGTCGAATTCAATCTATTAAACATATAGTTCAAGACTGTCTTCAGCGATCCAAATCTAACAACGTACAACATGGAATTCATATAAAATGGAAAAATCAACAGTGCTTTAGGGGAGTCGACTGTATTAGACTTTAACCTTTGCTGTTCTTTTCTGTGTTCACTTGTTTTGTTTTTGTGCTGTACTTAACTACCTTACCCAATATATATATACAGTAAAACCTGTCTATGGCGACCACCCACGGTTCCTTCAAAAAGTGGTCTTTTAGACAGGTGGTCATCCAATACAAGTAGTCCTGTAATAACGTATTTCCGTACGTATTTTGTGTACTTTTTAGCCATTTCTACTAAGCAAAACTTGAGATGAGAAAAACTAAGCGAATTTTTTTCAACGAAAGGGCTACATTGGTATTGTATTTTATTTTTATCGGATACTGTAACTCGATTTAAAGGAGTCGTCGTGATTTTATAAGACAGATTTAACACCAATATTTTAAAGATTAATACAATAGTCGCGTTTTCTCGATTATAATGCACACTTTCATTTTTCCGACTTAATTAATTCGACTCGGTTCGTTTCGTTCGCTCCTCAGTTACGTGTATTACATCATCGATATACAAGCGCGTTGTATCTCTACATCACTTTGGTTTTGGTATTCGCTAGTTTAATTCTATTTTATCTTTAAAAATACTGTATTTTTTAATATTTAATATTTTCTTAAGTACAATAAGAAAAATTATTAATTAATAATAAAACGATTTTATTATTATGTCTCATTATACGATTTCGTTACATTCCGCGATTGTCATTGGGGAATCGAAAAAGGAAGGTTGCCTGTGAAACTGATTTTTGCATTAAAGCGTTTATTGTTTTTTGAATATTTTGCCTGCGAAAATTACTTGGATATTATTTTTCTAAAAATATCGTAAAAATAATGTAGATTGATACAGAAACTATTTATCGCACATGTACTGTATATAAGCTTCAAAACAAAAATAATAATAAATAAATAAAATAAATTTTATCAAACGATGAGATAAACTGATTAATTGTATTGTGTACAATATTTTATACCCCTAATGAAAATACTGTAGGTGTATGGTAAATAAATTTCGTTTTCCCAGTTAAGCTTTACCACTAATTGCCGTTGTGATAAACATTTTCACTTTCTCTGATAACTTTAACATGATTTACTAAGGACAGCACTTTGCATTTCTTACGCTTTTAGGACAATTTTGAACAAACTGAAATTAATTTCCTTTGTTGCTAGACTAATTTATTATAACCTGCACCTAATTTCAAGAGTGGGAGAAGTGCCTGAAGTAGGTTCGAACAGTACTTTAGACCAGATATATTCGCGGAAGTGGTCGCTTATTACAGTTGTTGTATGTTGTTTCGGACCAAAAATCGATGCCAGCGGTCGCGTTACACAGGCAGTCGTTTAATACAAGTAATATATACGAAGACTCTATGTATAAACTATTCTGTGCCAGAAATTTTTGTCTGTTTTGACAGGTGCCCGTCGAATGCAGGTGGTCGCCTAAGCAGTTTTCACTGTATAGGCCTATATATATATATATAATATTGCGTATGGTTACTTGGGTTGTTAATTTTGTCAAAGCAATTATAGACAATTGAAATTCAGCATAGAATATTGCATCAAATTATTTTGGTTTACGAATCAAAAAAAGGGGAGAATTTTCGTTTGTGGAGGTGATCCTCCTGGTGACGTTGTTTTGGCAGATTACGTCATCTTTCTCTTGTACGAGTCATTGTCAAGGCAAGAATAATTCGAAAAGACTTCAACCAAGTGGGCATAGTTAGGCTGACGTTTAAAATCCGATCGGGACATTTTTCAGAATTAGTGAAAATGGGGTATAAAACTGATTGAACATGGTACATTTATCGGGGTGTTAAATAGGTTATAAAGTTGTAATCAAAGATTGATTCTACAATCAAAAATTAAAAACAGGCAAAACAGGGGACGTCTGGTCATCTAGCGCAGCGGTTCCCAATTTTCTTTTTACTTGCGTTTCCCTATGCAACTCATTTTCCTCAGGTTTATTTCTTATTTCCGCTAAGTTTTTTCGCGTGTTTGTCAAACAATGGCGTCTTGATCAATTACACAGCGCCGTATAATTACATTTTTTTAAATCGAAGTGTTAGAGAAAGGACACAGATCAGATATAATAAAAATATAATTATAAGTTTTATTTAAAACTAAGCATCAAGTGCCGCGACGTCGCCAAAGATTTAAACGCAGAATCCGAATATTCTTATGGTACATCGATTGGGAATCACGGCCCTAGCATCGAACAATCATATTTCCAATAGGAGAATTTGTTTGTCGCGAACGTGTTGGTACGAACCGGTTAACACGTCGAAATCTTCATTGGCATGGTGAATTCGAATGTAATGTATAGTACATTTGATGAAAGTTAATAAGGGATTGAAAATAAAAGAGTTTTTCAAAGAGGAAAATGAATAGAAGTGAAATTCCGCACGAAGCGTAATAGCGAACTCCATATAACGAATTAACGTTTCTAAGCCACCGATCAGTGATAACCTTAAATTTCCTTCGATATAGATATGGTCTAAGTCAAAAGTTCCGAAACTTTTTGGTAAAAATCATTTTTGGCAAACACGTGTCTATACTTAGGGGAGATCGGGGCAACTTCGGCATGCGGGGCAAGTTTGTCAAGCGCTTTTTTTAAAAAACAAATTAAAAGGAGACTTTGGTTATAGGTTAGGCAGTTGAGTTTTATTGGTGGCTTGTTGAGTGTAGTGTTTTTATTGTTCTCCAACAAGCGTAGTTGAATTATCAAGCAAATTTTCATTTTCGTTGAATTCCATATAATATTTTTTTTCCATTTATATTGAATTGGCAGGTTTTGTTATAATTCCATGATAACGAAAGTTACTTTTCCTGTTAGAAGGATGTAACTTCAACTTATTCACGTGGCCAGATCGTGGCTTGGCATTCTGTTCTCAGGGTTGTACTTAATGTTTCGAAATCATGACTAGCGGGGTAAGATCGGCAACATAAAGCCACATTAGAAGCAAAGGATAAAAATCAAACAGATGATAAATGAAAACATGTTTGCATTTGTTATTCATGTATATATGTCTTTGAACTTGCATTTCGTTGTAATAATATTAAATGGGTGTTGGATTTGTATTTCTTTGTTTTAATAGTGAATTCCAACTTATACATTGTTAATAACATAATTTTATATACGTGCCTATCTTGCCCCATTACTGTTGCCCCTATACCAGGGGCAACTTTAATAAAAATAATTAAAATAATTACAACTTTACAAAAAGAGAGAAGTTGCCGATCTTGCCCCTATACCCGGGGCAACTTCGTCAATTTCTCTCTTCTTGTAAAGTTGTAATTATTTTAATTATTTTTATTTCCAAACTAATTTTAACCAGTTCTATAGTAAGAAAACATTCCAATAGACAATATGCAAAGCTTTTTTTTCAGTTTACAGCAGTATTTATTACACAAAATGTAAGTAAAGCTTAACATGCCGATCTTGCCCAGATCTCCCCTATATATTAAATCGAGTGAAAAAACCAGTTTATTAAAAAAAAGCGTGAAATTCGAAGAAATATTGATACAAACTTTGATAGAAACTTGATTATATGCAGATTAATATTAAGAACATGATTTTTGTATTGATTTTAGTAGTTTGAACTTTGACTTTTGACAGAATTTTGACTGTTTTTTTTTAATAGAATTGATTCTTGCAGATATTCGACTAATTTACAGAGAATTTATCCGATCGTGACCTTATGCAAATTACTTTTAAGAACATATGTTAATTTTTAGTAATTTTAGAAGTTTGACCTTCGACCCTCAAGATTTGGTAGAATTCCGTTGCTCCCTATACACAAATAAATAAGAATGATGTTGGAGCCACGCTTGGGCTTCCTCAGACTGACGACGTACGAGTCGAACTTATTTTTGGTCATCATTATTACTATTGTTTCATTCGATCTGTCTCAATTTTGCCTCCAGCATTTTTACTTCTTTGCTTTTGGTCAGATAAAGGTTATATAGAATGACACAAGTCGCCCAAAGCATTGAGACTAAGGTCTTGTTCTTTAATTTAATCTGGTATTAAAAGTGCGACATTCTAGCAGAGAACTTCTAATTATCGCTATATAAATACCTAAACGTTTAAACACGCCTCCCTTAAAGGGGTCTTTCCTATTTTTTTTAAAACAATGATAAAGAACAGAATAGGATTAGATAGTAAAAGAAAATCCAAACTTCAGCGATAAATTAATTTCGTATCACTTTCTTATCTTTTTAATATTATTTCTTATCTTCGATTATATTTTATCTTTCAGACTTTGCTTTAAGTTTTAATTCGTCCAGTAACTTTTAAAATTAAAAAACTTTTTTATATAAATATATTAT
>NW_019384704.1:133913-154014 GCF_000671375.1 Centruroides sculpturatus | reverse complement strand
GTTCAGACGTTCGTCTATATATTATATTTTTTATTTTTTATAAATTTCTTATTTTAAACATTCGTCTCGCGCATAGATACGTTGTTAATTTAAAATAAATTTTGTTTTATTAACACATTCTCATTCGTAAATATATTTTTAAAACATTTATTTCTTGCGAAAACAATAAAAAATATAAATTACAACATAAACAGATTTAATACAAACGATATCACGAAACTCCTATTGTGTCACATGAAATTCTCTAAAAATGAACGAATTCACTTCGTTTATTTATTTCCAATTGATCATAATCAGCGAGTGAAATGTTAAATGAACCTTAATCGCATTTAGGTGTGCAGACAATTATAAGTGGCATATAAAAATACAATAAAGTTTCTGTTTCACTTTTATGTTATTACTGTTGATTACTGTGGTGAGTTTGCCAAGCGCAAATCCAAGAAAAAGTACGAGTGTTTAATTAATGATTTTATATACTATGCCACTGGTGGGCACTAAAAGTGTTAAATAAAACTGTACTCTAAATACTTAAAATCCTCGAATAAATCTTCGAAAAGCGATAAAAATAATAGTAGCACTCTCGGTTGCTGTAGTGTGATATTTAACGTTTGTGATTGGCAGACTACAGATTATGTATCATAAAACGAACTCTTATTGGCATTTGTCGTTGCCTATTCTTTTAATAGTAATATACACGCATTATTAGGTGCCACTTTGAATAATCGCTGGGCAAAACGAACATTAATCATGTCTCCGTCAACTTTTCAAATTCTTTTAAGTTTAGTTATTATTTGTCTCGTGTTGATTTATACACTAGTGAATAAACGGAGAAACAGGAAACAACGGGAAAATGATTCGACTTTAATATCGTATGGAAAGTCTTCATCTGTGTCTGGAAGTAAGTAAATGTTTGAAAGTTTTCGTTGTTATTTTCGTAAGAAATTATTACTTTAAAACGAAATAAACGATTTTATAAAAGAATTCGATTATATATATTTGTGTATGTCAATAAAATTTTAAGTTAATTAAGAGTTAACTTTCGTTTTTCTTTTATTTCTGATGTAAGCGAAAAATCTGAAAATTTAAATAACCATCATCGATATTTTATTCATCGCAAACCACTACTAAGAAGTGTAAGGCGTGTAAAGGAAAGTCTATAAACAGAAGGTCTGGACAAGGTACCGCGATTCATCGTGGCAGTTGCCATATTGAGTCTTTTTCGGTGTGTACGGTGTTTGTAGAGCGAATCTGCTTGTTTCTTTCTTTTAATCTCAATTAGTTGGATTTCTTGTTAAATATTTGTATTTTAAAAATGGTTTAGTGTTTAGCCTGTTTACCACTGAATTGTAAAAATTCGACAACAAAAGCTATAAGATTGTTCTGTCTTCACTCTAACAAACCGAGGAAAATGATGATTTAACAGTTAATTAATATAAGTAATGGTTTATTAATGATTACATACAGAGAAACCAGATTTATTAGAATTGAATAATAATAAATTTTTATCGTGAATAACTGAAGAAATTTTTGTGAGATCCGAAAGGCCCTGGGTCTAATTTGTGAATTTTTATTAAATATGTTTAAATATCGACACAAAATATTACTTCGATTTGTGAAAAAAAATATTGTTTTAGACGTGGGAAAAACCAGATAACAAATGTTATTTCCTTTCATCGAAGAGAACATCCTCTGTTTTTCCGTATCTGGTTAAAAATCTCGCTCAGATGGGAAATGGTTACCCCTCATTCATTCCCCTTTCGTCCGTTCTCACGAGAAGAGTTACTGGACGATGATTGGTCGAAATTCAGCAGATAAAAGGGAAATCTAGTCCAAATTCGAGGAGTTCTTCGACAGATCCGAAGCATCTAAACTCCACATACGTTTCCTCCTGATGGCCAACGCCCTAAACGGAGTCCGATAGACAAAGTCCCGAGTCTACATTTAGAAGAAGTGATATTTTTATATTTGGTGCATGAATTGATCTCCCGCATGAAAGTAATATGAACCCTATCTACAAGGTGTCCTCTACCTACAGAAACGAAGACGACGACAACTAACAGGTCGTATGTTTAGAATCATTTTGTGAGCTCCCTCTCTCGATCGCGCATTAGCATAGAAAAAGTCGTAGCCTCTAGCTTGTCGCTAAATGGTTGTAATCGAATTTTTTTGTATTCGTTTGTTTGAGATTTATTAAATTTACTCTGGTTTTATTTTACAAGAATGTCTCCTCAATTTATTCCGAATCAGATCGCAAACGCGTGTTAATCCGCGTATAATAAGATCGATTAACTGGTGTCAAGGAATCCTGACGAACGTCTGAACTTCTCGTTCAGATCATTTTAAAATACGCTCTCCTATGTAAACTTTTTACGATCGGATCTTACGATTCGAAACTCGGAGAACTATTCTCACGGAATAGGCCGATTAAGTGGTACTAACAATTTATTGTACCCCCGGCTGATCTCACATGTGGTTTTCAGGAGTGGGGTATAGAACTTAAAAATCCGTAGAAACTCTCACATGTGGTGTAGCAGAAGTGGGGTCTCGAGCTTAAGAAAATCCCCTAATACACTCTCACATCTGGTGTCACGGGAGTGAGTTTGGAATTTTAGTAATATAGTAATCGTATTAATATCTCACAAATAATATAATTGTATAATATAATCAGAGATCTGATTCGGAAGGAAAGACATATAGTCGATAATTGTTGATTTTGACTCGAATCTACAGAGATAATTTTTAAGATAATTTTTAAGTTAATTATAAGATAGAAATTAAAATGGATAGAGATAGAGAAGAACCTCCGCGAGCTGTGTTAGCTGGTAATCCAATAACGTTAGGCGGATTAGGTGGAATGATTCCCGTCTTACCGGTCCTCTCAGGGGACGCAAAAGGTCCAAAAGTATCCGAATTTTTCGATACGTTAGCGGATGTGACTAGAGTAGCAGCATGGTCGAAGGCACAGATGCTGGCTGTAGCTAAATTAAAATTGACAGGCATTGCCCGAGAATTCGTTCGAAAAGACAGGAGGATTAAGGACATAGATGATTATGAGGAATTTAAGAAAATAATGTTAGAACGTTTTGAGAAGGTCCCATATACATATAGAATCCAGAGGTTCTACGCCTGCGTCCAGGCTAGAGATGAGGACGTACAGACGTTCGCCGTACGACTCCAGGCCTTAGCCGAGGAGGTTGAGATTGAATATGAAGGCGCGAACGAGGCCGAAATAGAAGTCATAAAACGAGTCAAAGAAATAGAATTGGACGAGAGGTTGAAAGTCCAATTTATGCATGGAGTCGACATAAAAATCAGACAACGGGTTATGTCTAAAAATCCGGAGACCTTTTTATTTTTATTTAGCGATTTTTTTTTAATTTAAATATTTTTTCATTTATTTTATAGCATATGTACGTAATAACATTACTAAAATACGTTTATTCATGCTATAATAAGATTATTTACTTATAATAAATCAATGTATGATAAATATTTAAATTGTGACCTTTAATTTTGATATTTAAATTGTGACCTTTAATTTTGATATTTGAATTGTGACCTTTAATTTTGATATTTGAATTGTGACCTTTAATTTTGATATTTGAATTGTGACCTTTAATTTTGATATTTGAATTGTGACCTTTAATTTTGATATTTATAACTTTTTTAAATTTTTTACTATTTAATTAAATCAAAAATATTAGCACATCGTAAATGTATTACTACTGGTTTATATATTTATCACAATAATTTATATTATTGTTCAAAATAAAATGAATAAAGAATATTAGTTCGTAATACACATCAATAGCAAAATAAAGGTTAGATTCCAAACAAAGGATATATTATAATCTGTGATAATTTTAAAACTAAAAATCGTACATTCATAAATGTTATATCGAATTGTACAGAACGATATTTCAAGTCGTTCTGGCTTAGTGCTAAGAACAAACTACTTAACTGGAGTATGTGAATTTTACAAAAATGTTGCAAATTTTCACAGACAGATGTCAGGTCTGAAATATTTTAATTTTTTTAAATTAAAGTTTATATTCAAATGTATTTAAAAACATCGGATTTATAACTACAGATATTAGTATATGTAACGTAATTTTTGTCATATGAATATAACGATAAATTGATTTTTGGTGAATTTTTAAAGTAATAAAACATGTCTGACCTTGTTTGACCTATATTGCCCTTGGTCCTTTTACACAATGAAAGTAAACAGGGGGCGGGGCAAACCGGTCGTCCAAACGAGTAAAGGATTTGTCATTGTAGTTGTTTAAGGTGGAGAGAATAAATTTGGATTATGTGCAAAGAATGATACTGGTTGTTCTTCCGGTAACACATGTGACGGTCTGCAAGATGGCATAGCCCTTGGTGGTGAATATTGTGGAATCTAGCAACTAGTTGCTTATCATTCCTGGAAGTGTTTGGAGGCGCCATCTGTTATCATGTTTTATTTTAAAAAGTTTATATTTTTAGCTGTTATAAAATTGGGAAAAGTTAGATTATTAAAATGGGGAAAAGTGTTATAAAAAATTTTTAAATACTAATAACCAGTAAAATCGTCATTTAGCTCAACCCTGCTGTAAATACACAAGACCACCTTTATCTCCCCACTTCATTGTCCCTTAACTACGAAAATATAATAGCATCAATCTGTGAGAACCGAGGGTGTTAGTTGTCCCCACTTACCTGCGGCTCTGTCAGAGGATGGCTTTATAGGAGGGCAAAATGAAATGAGTGGGGAGGTCACTGAGTAAATTGACAGGTTCCAAAATAAATACACAGGCTGAACAAGAAAAACACGTTTAATATTAATAAACAACTATAAAATTGTACATAGCAAAGGCAAAAGTGAAGAGTTACAAAAATTCTATTCTACGTCGCGACAATGATTCGTTTTTCATGTGGAACACCTAATTTCTATTCTCTAAGTTAAATTAAGAGACGAATGAGAAATCTCTAGGAGAGAGACTTCGCAGAGAGTGAGTTTACAAATAGATATCCAAAAAAAAATACCTCTAAGTTCCCAATCTGTAATATGGGTCGTTGGTAATAACGTTCCTGGATCGTCACGACAGTTATGGCGTGGTAGCGACGGATAGGGTGGCGGTATGCATCAGTAGATGTGCAGTCGATGTTCGCCTTGGAAATATCCTCCTTGTGGACTGTGTCCAAACCCTCTTTGTACTTTCTTTGAGGATATGAGAACATCATTAATGATTTATACGCACATTTGTTTGTGTGTTGATGTCTGGATCTAGCTAGTACGGACCACTGGCACAGAGAAGTTTTGTTTAATTTATTGATATCAGTGTGTATAAGATATGATTTTATAATATAAATTTCTATAGGTTTGACGGCTCACATCCATAAATTAACATTCATCTGACAATAATTTCTTTAACCTGGTCAACTATCTAGATATTGTTTATATAAAACGTCGCGTTTGACTACGGACAAGGCGATTTATTGCTGTAACCACGTGTCACGTGCAACCAAGAGGGGGTAGAGAACATTTCTTATTCCCGTCTTGTTAATATTAACGTCTATAGAATTACTTTTAAACAAATGGAGGAGATTTCTTTTATTGATATTTTTAACACTCCTCTTTTTTCTTATTCGAGCAGAGCATCTCGGTCATTGACCGCAGAAGCCCCCCTTTTTCCCTTTACACCTAATCACGAGGTATATTAGAGGGGTGATACTGTTATAAAACGAAAGGGTTTCGGGCCTTCACAAATCTACCTCTGTAATACGCTTTTTGTCTAGTTTTATATTCAATTTCATGAGCTGTATGATGGCTTTTTTTTCTGCTAGACTCATTATATTACGCCATCAATTAGAAGTAGGACAATATTTAGAAAATCACATTTTTATTTCTTAGAGTATTAAAGAGTCTCTTTTCAACTCTTTGTGATGTAACTGTTTAAAAAATAATGCATACAAGTTAACATAAAATTTTTGCACTGTTACATCATTAAATTAACACGAAAGAAGTGATTCTACAGCGCTACAAAGCTCTATAGTAAAACTGAGACACACGTTTAATGTTAAAGTGCCAAATTTGATCATTAATATCTACATGACCAAATAACCAATTTGGATGATATTTAAATTATTTATACTTAGTGTCTGCGATGAGCAGTACGGAAGTGCTAAACTTTGAATAAATTCTTTGGATCGTTTTGGCAATTCCAAATTCTGCAATTTCGACTTGATTTACAACGAGAGGGATTTTCGCAACACCCAGCTAATGGAAATCTAGAAAATGTCTGCTTACGTTTAAAAGTTCTTTGGACAACCGACCACCTCTTTTGTGGTCTCTTTGAAGGTTTTATTTCAAAATATCGAGAATTTATAAAATTATAAGCCCAATGTTTAAATATTAACATTCCATTGGTCAATCGTCTACCACGTCAAGTGACGTTTAGCTATTCCTTTTAATCTATTAGCATCGGATCCTTACAATTACCTAAAACGCATTTTTGTCGGTTGTGTTATCCATATTTACTTCGTTTAAAACAAAAGCATATTAAATAATATATAAATACAAGAAAAAACATTAGATTCTGATAATTGAAATTACAGCTTTCGAGTGCCAATACTTTTCATTTATCTTTGTTATGTATACTTCGATTACTACTCTCAATTTCACTTAATATTACACCAGTCAATCTTCTTATTAATTCAATGTTTGTTGGAAATCATGACAATTTTCTTTAGTGTAATTCCTCTTCCAAATATTTACAGGTGGTTTTTTCTTTGAAAATGTTGTTTTGTATTTTTAATTGTTGCCATAATAGCATCTACTAGAATCAAAGCAGTCATCTTACGTTCTCTTCTCTTTTCTAATGTTACCACAAAATCTTTAACGTTACCTGAACAATAACTTTGTGTCGGTTGTGAGTCTTTCATGTTATACTTGAAATTATTATACTCGTGAGCTTTTTAATAATTGACACAGTCTTAACACAATATGCCTGCATTCTGTAATTGGCCCACTATTTTATATACAAACTTTTTGAGATTGTTTCTTGTAATCGTGATTCTAAAGAGAACATCATCTTCTTTTGTTAGCTGTGCCCGGTTATTTATATTTGTACGTGATAAACGTGTTACTTATGCTTTAAATAACTGAAGAATTGTGTAAAAATCGACGAAAACTTTATTAACGGCAATTTTGCCACAATTTTTACTACATTAATAATACAACTAATAAATTTTATAATTACGCAATAATATTTTGCATTATAAAAAGTCCAGCGGCAAATTATGAAACCTTACTGACTGTTAATAGATTTTATTTTAAAAAATCATTTTAATATCTTTAATTATACTACTGATAAAATGTGTGTCGGTTCGGTTCTTCATCGGTTATGAGATTTTTAAAAAATATTTTCTATTATTAACTTAATTATAACAAAAATTGCAAAACGCTCAATTTTAAGAGTAAAGTTGAATTTTATAAAAAAAAGTAAAAAATTTTAATAACAAGTAAAGTCTTCATTAAGCTATACCTTTCTATCTCTTCATTTCTAGTCCTTAATAATTAAAATTTAATAAAATCAATGAAATTTAATACACAAGTCACCATGCCTATTTCTCGTTGTTAAATATTTATACCAAGATATAGAACGTTTTTTTAAAAATATAACATATCATAACAGGTGGCGTCAAACGCAATTATTAATTGATGTTGCTGGGAGAGTTAAGCTACTGGTTGCTTAAATTTTAACGTTCGGTTTGTATTTCTAATGCTTTATTTACGATTTTCTTTTAGTAACTGCAATGCGTTTGAGACTTATCTATGTAAAAGTATATTTTATATTTTTATTTTTTAAAGTATTAATATTATTAGACTAGTCATTCGTTTCTAAATAATTTTAATCTTTGTTTAAGTGTTACCAGTCATCATTCTCTCCCTTTTGGCTCGTTATTTCCATTGATGGATATGAAATGCTGATAAGTGCAACGAGCAGCACAAATTATTGCTTGAGAATTGTCGAATTTATAGATCTCGTACGAACATTTTTCATTCTAAGCAGATGATCGACAGATATCCGTATATACGTGTATGCTGGACAAGTAATAAACACTTGGCCAAATGCTTTGCCGAATACCGAANAAAATCACTTTTATATATAAATTATACTACTAATAAAATGTGTATGGCTTCATCGGTCATGAGATTTAAAAAATGTTTCTATTATTAATTATTATAAAATTGCACAACGCTCAATTTTAAGAGTAAAGTTGAATTTTATAAAAAAAAGTTAAAAATTTTAATAACAAGTAAAGTCTTCATTAAGCTATACCTTTCTATCTCTCGGTTCCTAGACCTGAAATTACTAAAATTGAATAGGATAAATGACGATTAATACACAAGTCATTATGCCTAGTTTTCGTCGTTTTATATTTACCTTTCTATCTCTTCATTTCTAGTCCTTAATAATTAAAATTTAATAAAATCAATGAAATTTAATACACAAGTCACCATGCCTATTTCTCGTTGTTAAATATTTATACCAAGATATAGAACGTTTTTTTAAAAATATAACATATCATAACAGGTGGCGTCAAACGCAATTATTAATTGATGTTGCTGGGAGAGTTAAGCTACTGGTTGCTTAAATTTTAACGTTCGGTTTGTATTTCTAATGCTTTATTTACGATTTTCTTTTAGTAACTGCAATGCGTTTGAGACTTATCTATGTAAAAGTATATTTTATATTTTTATTTTTTAAAGTATTAATATTATTAGACTAGTCATTCGTTTCTAAATAATTTTAATCTTTGTTTAAGTGTTACCAGTCATCATTCTCTCCCTTTTGGCTCGTTATTTCCATTGATGGATATGAAATGCTGATAAGTGCAACGAGCAGCACAAATTATTGCTTGAGAATTGTCGAATTTATAGATCTCGTACGAACATTTTTCATTCTAAGCAGATGATCGACAGATATCCGTATATACGTGTATGCTGGACAAGTAATAAACACTTGGCCAAATACTTTGCCGAATACCGAACATGTGAATGCAGTTCGATAAATCCTGTAACTAACTAATCATTTTCTTTTTTTTTTTTTTAAATATTACTATTATGCGCATTTGACGTAAATAAAGTAGTCATAAACTATAAAGATTTTAAATTGTACAAATCCGAGCATTCAAACTACTACAAAATTCTAGGGCAATCTGCAAGTTTAAAAGACTTTTTTATTCTAATATTTTTCTTTTATTTACATTACAGTGTTTTTATAACGATATATTTACTATTAGAGTCTTTATATATTACTGTGAAGCTGTGCATCTTGTTATTTATATGCGATATCATATTCGTACGAGAATGAAACGGGCAAGCATTCTTGTGACAGGCACACAAATTAAGAAATGCAGAAACACGTTGTGATAAATAACGATTCCACCGATTTTAACGAAATTTTTCAAGTTAATAGAATTTATAAAATGACGGGTTGTGAAGTTTTAAATTCAACTTTGACCGGTAACGTCAAGTAAAAGGGAAAATTTGGCTTTGTAATAACTCAAAAAAATAAATAAAAAAAATAGCGGGCGTTGACACACGTTCGAAATACGAAAAACTTCATTTTCCTCGAAAAGTTAATCGTGTACACATTAATTAACCTATAACACCTTAACGTATTATCCCCTACACAACGTTTATTATGCAATTTAGAGCAATTTTAGAACTAAAGTAAAAAAGATACTACTTATGAAGAGTGACAAGTCGAATAAATTCTTTACATTAGTTATGATGTAAAAGGGGTTCGCAGGCCGTTGCTGCACTTCGATCATAAACAAACTGTTCATGGTTTACTGAAGTGTCTACAATACGAGCAAACAGACTTTAGCAATAAAAATATTCTTTACAACTTAAAATATATCCAATAATTATTCCAAAATATACATTTTGCATATTCTAACATGGTTAACGAAATTTATTTGTACGATTGCTATACAATATATTTACTGTTTGTATGAATAAATCGAATATAACAAAATGAAAACGAAATACTTTTATGATATACGATACATAGTTATTGAGCTGCGATTCGAAATAACTGTAGGTATATAAATTCCTACTGTCGATTGACTGTCTGTCAGTCAGTCTTTAATTTCGAGAAGAGGGTAAGACATACGGAAAACGAGACAAGCCGTGGAAAAACTTTGTACGTGCGGCCCTGAATATCTATATAGGAACCTTCATTGAAAATCGGAAGTCATACTATTTCAATTCAAATATTTTCTCCTGAAAGGCATTAGATAAATGACGGGTATTACACTGTTGTTAAAGGAAAAGTATGATGTACAGGGGCAAGCAACCACTAATTTGAGACGAGGACAAATATTTAAAATATAATAAATTAAAAATATGATTAAAAATTTCTGCTCGTCATTCTTCCGATTTCACAATAAATAATTGCTCGTTATTATATTTTTATTTATTTTTATAACAGAGATTAATTTTTCAGAAAATGAAGACAACAGCCAGGAGTTAAAAATGAATATTCCGTCTATATCCTTTTTACCAGTTTTGTGGAACATTGTATTTTCTCAACGTGACAAGCAATACCACAATTCATATATCGGGATACGTATGTGAATAATATTTTATTGGGAAATTTGACTGTTTATAGATACGTAAATATTTTTCTATTTTTCCAGTAGCTTCAAATGTACTTGCTGGATTCTCTGTGGTATTTCCAAACGAGAAAGTTACCTGTATGAATATATGTGGATATAAATTAATTTTTTTCTTACATCCAGAAGCTGCAAAGGTAATATAACATGCCTAGTTATGTAATATATTCATTATAAATGAAAATATACAGAATTATGTTTTGTAGGAAGTGTTAAGAAGCAACGATTTAATCAATAAGGATTCTTTTTATGATTTTTTTAAGCCACTCCTCGGAGACAACAGTTTTTTTCTCAGGTAATGCATTATTTGATATTTAGTTCAAATATCGTTGTTTACAGTTTTTAAATTTAATTAAATATAAAGTTCTGACGATAATTGGGAAAAAAGAAGAAAATATTTAGCTCCACATGGAAATGTTTGGAATCTGAAAGATGATGAAAATGTATTTATGGAGCATTCAAACGTCTTAGTGAAAAAACTCAAACAATTGCAGGAGAATGAAATATTCGATGTCCTGGAATGGATGAAATATTGCACTCTCGATATAATTGCAGGTATTACATTTGAATGTAAAATATTTAATTAAGAATTATAAATATCAATTTGTTCATACGTAAACATTAATTAAATGAAATATTTATTTTTTGTTTACTTATTGCTCATCACCTAGAAAAAGTATGAAACGAATTTAAANAATATATATATATATATATATCATATATATCACACTGCAAGAAAAGTAAGCTACTGAACTTTTTTTAACGAAATTAACAATGAACGGGGGCAGAAATTCAGTTTTTTTACCACTTACACGTTTCCCGGTAATTACGGACTTAGTCGTGTAAAATTCTGCACACTAGAAGACTTACTTTTTGTGTAACTGCCATTTTCTTAAAACTATCTCTGTCTAGCTACAGCAATTACAAATATAGCTGACTATAATCAATTTTGCATGGCCAAACTGATAACTTTCTTGTTTCATCCAGTACAGTACTATATTCTTTTAGTGAAACTACTTTGTTCTGCGATGCCTTCCCGAAACTGAATATTATTTTCCAACGACGTATATTTATTTCTCTAAAAAATATAAATATCAATTTATTTTTATCTAGACGTAGCAGTAGGAGTTTCTCTACATTCTCAGACTACGAACGATCAAGAATATGTGTCCGCAATACACAGGTATAGAAAATTCATTTTCAGATATATTTCTTCATATTTCAAATAATATCTACAAATGTAATTTCTATATTAAATAATATAAAGTTACTTTATATCGATAAAATTTTTTAAATGCTCGAGTCCACTTCAGTAGAAGGAACACGAAACATTTCAAATTTTGATTGTTTATCAATTAACCGAATATTATAAGTTTGTACATTATAAATGAGGTGTTTTAGCCTATACGTGCTGATTGTAATAAAGACTTGTTAGAACAATAAGTAGAGAGAAGTACTGAGTTTCTAAACGAATACAATGTGTTTATTAAGTATGTATAAAAGATTTTCAAATTAATTTAGTTATCAGGTTATAATGTTTTGAAATTCATGTATGTCGTACACGTGAAAAAAAATTTATAACATAAACGACAATTGTTTGACAGATAAACTTTCCAAAAAGCATACCGTGGTTATAATAAAATAACTAGTATTTACCCATCTTTTTGTTTTTCTTCTGTTGCCTCAGTACTATACAAGAAGTTTTCATGATAGGGAATGCTTAACGTTTAAACATCCAATCACAATATAAAAATATACAGTCCAGTAACTTATTTTTAATATTTCTCAAAAACAAATTAATTACGATATGAAATAATTGCAAAGTTTTTTTTGCATTTTCTGAACACAAAAATAAGAAAAAACTATTACAAAAATTTATGATTTTAAATTAAATTTTATACATTTTAAATTATTTCAATTTAACAAAATTCTGAATGTTTCAAACATGAGTTATATAACGTTAAAATTTATGTATATTTATGTATTTCTCATCCAAGCATTAAATTTACATTAAAATTTAGAATTTTAAAACTTTTTCCTGAATGGATAGTAAATCCAATGTACTGGTGTTTTCCAATTTTCTTAATGAGTAAAACAGGAAAAAATTACAAGAGGGACGTTGAAATAATTCATCGTTTCGACGAGAAGGTAAACTCAACTTGTGAATAGAATTTTTGTTTTGACATAAGTAATTAGTGATTTAATTTAATGCGTAGGTGTTCAAGAGAAGAAAAGAAAATTTTATGAAAAAAATGCAGCAGCAACATTCCTTAACCAAAGAAACACGACATGAAGAGGAACCAAAGACAAAAACAAAACAGCGTATTATCGATTCCCTGTTGAATCTTCATGTCAAACAAGGTTTAATATCGGAAGAAGACGTTATCAGAGATATGGAAGGCGTTATTTTTGCGGTAGGCAGAATTTACTTAATTAATGTCTAATCAGAAATAATTATATAATCGTGCACGCATGTATTTCAATGATATTATAATTCAATAATTTTCATAATTCTGAAGTAATTTTTTTCTAAACAAGGTATTGAACGTATAAGTAATTCCACAAACAGTTAACTCGCAACAAAAATTATAATTAATGTAAAACCTATTTCAAAAATAATCATAATTACTTTCTTGTAATTAGAAATTTTATTTAATTTAAGATGTTTTGAAATCATTAGGCTACACTTTGTTTATAATTAATTGTTAAAGTAAATAATATTTGTAATTTCGGATTAATTCATAATTTTTTAACATTTAAAAATTTGCAGTTTATATTTCTATTATGTGAAATGTCACAGAAAAAAACTTTGAATACAAAACGAAAGGTTTATTAGAGATTTTAGTTTCATTGAGGAACTGAATCTTTGTTTGCAAAGGCGTACATGTATAGCATTTTATTCTGTTAACCGTGTTAAAATTATAAACATAATTGTTATAATAAATTTTTTACAAATTTTAGTAACTTCTTTTCGTAATCTCTCTCCATTTACGTCGAAATTTCATCTATGCTGATACTGTACAGTACATTACTAACACTTCACTTCATTAAAATTAAATTTAATCTTTAATAATTACGTTTTCCGCAAGAGGTAACAGTTGATTATTAACAGCAAGAGGTAATATTATTCATTTTCGACTTCATCCGCGAATGCCTGTATTTCGGCAGAAGTGAAATGAGGCGTTTTTTCTCTCTTTTATTTTTTTAGCAAAACTTACGCCAAATACAACTTGTAGACTTATCTTATTAAAGATAACAGTAAACTCTAGAAATCAGACTATTGATATTTTGTCGTAAATAGTACGAATAAATATGTGAACTGCTTGCTGCAAGTAATGTGATTGCACATTGTAAACTGGTATGACATGAATATGAATAATGCGCGGTATTCATGCATACCATATCCTAATTTTACAAGTTTATTATACAATATTTATTTTACTGCAAATGTAAATTATATAAAAAGCAATTTTACACTTTTTTCAACGTGGTTTAATATCAGGGTTACGATACAACGTCTCACGCCATGTCATGGACTCTTTATTTCTTGGGAAGATTCCACGAAATACAAGAGAAAGTCTATCGAGAATTAAAAGAAATTTTCAAAAATGATATGAATAGTGATATTACTATAGAAGACCTGACGAAAATGACGTACTTAGAATGTGTAATTAAGGTAACTTCTTAATTTATTTAAATACACCTAAAGATTAGTTTTAAATATTACAATTTTCAGGAATCGATGAGAATCTATCCTCCTGTTCCTATTATTGGAAGAAAAAATCCTTCGGAAATGAAAATAGGTAATTTTTGATATCATTAAATTTGTTTTTCAATAATAATTTTTTATATATTTTATTGACTTGAAGTATGAAACCGTTGTCATTGAAATAGGTAATTACGTGTTGCCTGCAAATTCCACTCTTGTCATAAATATCTATGGCATTCATCATAATCCTTCTGTTTACGAAAATCCCGAAGTGTTTAATCCAGACCGTTTTTTACCTGAAAACTATAAAAATCTTCATCCTTATGCATTTCTGGCATTTTCTGCCGGTCCACGAAATTGTCCCGGTAAGTGATTAGTGAATAAATACAAAAACAAAAAAATTATTTCATTAAAATAATTTACTTACAGGACGTAAACTCGCCATGATGAAAATTAAAATAGTTTTGGCAAATGTTCTTCGTAATTTTAAAGTTTACTCTTTGGATTCTCAAGATAAGATTGTCACTTGTTTCGAATGTGTTTTGTCCCCAATATTAGGTATAAAAATGTGTGTAGAAAAACGAAGTATGTTGTAAGAAAGAAGTATGTTGTAAGATATAAAATAACATCAACTTTTGGGTAATTTTTATTACAAATATATATAAACATAAGCCTATATCATATAATCTAGACATGCATTTAAAAATTGTATAGAAATAATTTTATTTATTATTGAACTTTACTGTTAAATTGTAATTCACATTTTTATAGATAAAAGTTATGAGAATAAAATGTATTATGATTATTGCTATTAAATATGCTTTACAATAATACTATTTTTCGATGTTTATTGTATTTTATCTATTTATCACATTGATAATTTTTCATATTTTAGTTTACGTAAATTAAACTGTTGTTAACGATCTGTTGTTCGTATTTTTCTGTATTTTATAAAATGGGCCGAACGTAGATGATTCAGATGTGTTGGATTGAAAATATTTGTATTTCATTTTAGTACTTTTCTGATAAGCTATAAAATGAAAATTATACGAATCCAAATTTAATAAAAATATTTAAAATATTTGACTACTTAATCTTATTAAGTACAGTACCTCTTATTAATAGAAATACAGTGAAAACTGCTTAGGCGACCACCTGCATTAGACGGGCACCTGTCAAAACGGGCAAAATTTCCTGGCACGGAATAGTTTATCGATAGAGTCTTCGTATAAGTTACCTGTATTAAACGACCACCTGTGTAACGCGACCGCGGGCATCGATTTTTGATCCGAAACAACATACAACACCTGAAATAACCGACCACTTCTGCGAATATATCTGGTCTAAACTATTGTTAGAACCCATCTTAACAACGTTTCCCCTCCTACTATAACAAATTAGTCTAAAATCTCGTTCGAACTCATCCCGAGCACTTCTCCCACCCTTGAAATTAGGTGCAGGTGTTAATGAATTAGTCCAGCAAAAAAGAAAACTCATTTCTGTTTGATCGAAAATGTGGAAAAAACGAAAGAGACGCGAAGTGCTATCCTTAGAAAATCGTATTCAAGTTCTTAGAAAAAGTGAAAGTTGTCTATCACAACGGAAATTAGCAGAGAAATTTAACTGCGGAAAAACGCAAATTTTCAACATTTTGCAACAGAAGAAGTCGATACTGGAGGAATGGGAAAGCAATGGAAAAAAGGATAGCAAACGAAAAAGAAAGCAGCCGAACGAAGATATAAACAAATTAGTATGGGAATGGTTTCAAAAGGCAAGTGCTAAACGGATTCCTTTGAGTGGACCAATCATTCAGGCAAAAGGACGTGAATTTGCAGAAAAATTAGGCATCTCGTCGTTTTGCGCCAGCAATGGATGGCTGGAAAGTTTCCGGAAGCGTCATAACATTGTTTATCGTACCTTGTGTGGTGAAAGTGGTGACGTCAATGAAGTTAATGTGAACGATTGGAAACAGCGTGTTCTTTCGATGATAGATGGATATGATTTTCGCGATATCTATAACACAGACGAAACAGGACTTTTTTTTCGTGCCATTCCGGATAAAACTTTAATCGAAAAGGGAAAGAAGTGTTCAGGAGGCAAGATGGCGAAAGAACGCCTGACTATAATGTTTTGTTGCAATGCATTGGGAGAGAAAGAACCAGCGCTGGTCATTTCTAAGTCACTTCGACCTAGATGCTTTAAAGGTATTGACATCGCAACTTTGGGCGTGACCTGGAAAGCCAACTCCAGAGCTTGGATGACAGCAGACATTTTTCAAGAATGGTTAATAAAATTAAATGAAAAAATGAGGAACCAAAACAGAAAAATTTTACTTTTTCTGGACAATGCCGCCTGCCATCCCCCAAGATTTCACTTTCGAATATTGAATTGAAATTTCTTCTGCCTAACACTACAAGCCACCTTCAACCATTAGATCAGGGCATAATCCGAGAGTTTAAAATACTATACAGAAAAAAAACTTGTAAAATTTTTGCTTGTTCGGATGGAAAGTGCTGAAAGTGCAACACTACTTGCTAAACAACTGACCGTTTTGGATGCAGTTAAATGGATTAAAAATGCCTGGAAGGAAGTAAATTCTGAAACGATCAGCAAATGTTTTAGAAGGTGTGGCTTTTTAATGATGCAGATTCTCCCGATGCTGAAAATATTTTAGAAATGGAACTTCAAGAGCTTTGTACTGCTGCACAAATTAACGACATTGTAGCTATTGAAGATGTTCAGTGCTTTGAAGATTTGGATGACGACTGGGAGGATCAATTTATGGTTGGGGAAAAGACTAATCAACGACCGTCACAAACAACAGAAGACAATGACGACAACGATGATAATGAAGAACAAGGTGATGTTCGTGTTGAACCTTTTCCACTATCAGAGACACTTTTCACAATTTCAAGACTGAAAGCAACGTTCATCAATCTTGAAAGACCACGGCTTTTGGAAAGCATAGATTTAATTGAAAACGAGCTTGAGGAAGTGATCCTAAAGCAAAAGTTAAAACAGGTTAGACAGACTAAGGTAACGAAATTTTTTAATAAGCACATGTAAATATTGTCTAGCCTGTATATGTAAATTTAGTTTATTAAATTTTCTGTTCTAGATTGCTTTAAAACTGTGTTGTATTTTACACAATTTTAAGTACAGGTACAGTACATGCACCTACATACAAGATTACATAGTGTATTCATACTGTCAATTTATTGTACTGTTGACATACAGTATTTTTCTTAAGGTATAAATATTGTACACAATACAATTAATCGGCTGATCTCATCATTTGATAAAAAATTTATTTTATTTATGTATTTAATTAATTTATTTTTTTAAAGCTAATGTACAGTACATGTGCGATAAATAGTTTCTGTATATCAACCTATCTTATTTCCACGATATTTTTAGAAAAATAATATCCAAGTAATTTTCGCACGCAAAATATTCAAAAACCAATAAATGCATTAACGCAAAAATCAGTTTTACAGGCAACCTTCCTTTTTCGAAATGTAATGAAATCGTATAATGAGAAAAAATAATAAAATCGTTTTATTATTAATTAATAATTTTTCTTATTATAATTAAGAAAATATTAAATATTAAAAAGTATAGTGCTTTTGAAGTTAAAATAAAATTAAACTAACGAAAACTAAAACCAAAGTGGTGAAGAGTTATGCCGCGGTTGTATTTTGATGACGCAATGCACGTAACTGAGGAGCGAATGAAAAGAACCGAGTTGAATTAATTAAGTCAGAAAAATGAAAATGTGCATTATAATCGAGAAAATGCGAGTATTGTATTCATCTTTAAAATATTGGTATTAAATCCGTCTTATAAAATTGCGACGACTCCTGTAAATCGAGTTATCCGATAAGAATAAAATACAATACCAATATAGTCCCATCGTTGTAAATATTCGCTTATTTTTGCTCATCTCGAGTTTTGCTTAGTAGAAATGGCTAAAAAGTGCGCAAAATACATACGGAAATACAGTATTACCGCACCACCTGTATTGGACGACTACCTGTCTAAAAGACCACTTTTTGAAGGAACCGTGGGTGGTCTCCATAGACAGGTTTTACTGTACTATGATTATATGGCAGTGAGTTCGATAAAACATACTTGCCTTTCATATAAAATGAATACAATTGCCAAAGAAAGAGCTCCAAAATTTAACCCGATATTATATATTATAAGAGTAATAATCGTAATCCGTAAAGGAAATGTAATTTTTAGCACAGAATTACAAGTAAAAAACTTCAAACGTATAAATAGATTTGATGTTCTGTACTTGAAAACTATAAGCCACAGTGGAAACAAAAATGAAAATACTGAAGTAAAAATCGAAGCAGGAAACTTTCTTTTGTTTTCAAATTGTTTATATGGATTTATGGAATGAAATGTATTGATTGTAATAAAAAGAGTATCTGCAAAAAATGCAAAAATGTAGTTATAAACTTTATCTTTGCTTAAATTAGGCGTTTAAGTCTTTTAAGATTTTTTTTTATTTGATCTGGGATTTGGCATTATTTACTCGATTAATGAACGTTAAATTAGATATATTTTATAAAATATCATCTGTGTACAAAAATCGACCTTTTTCGTCAAGCTTCCTGAACATCAATTACAAACTGCTGATTGCCTGACAGACCTGCACTTGAACAAGAAACGCCGAGTTTTATATGAGACCATGCTCGATAACATATTGCTAGTATGATAAGAGCAGAATTTACGTTGGAGCTTTTCAGCATCCATTGTGTTCATCATAGAAATCCTTTCTGTGTTTTGGGTTTTTTCAAGAACTAAAACAGACTTTACGTGATCAATGAATTCCATTGATAGATGTCAGTGTTGCTTGCAGTAGAACTCTCCAGGCCAGTGGTGGAAAACCTATGACCAGTGAGTCAGACACGGACTTATTCTGGCTTTTTAAATTATCCACGCGTTGATTTTAATAAACTTATTTTTTTATATTATAAAAAAGAACAGATGAACAAAAATATTAAAAGAATAAAAGTATATCTAATGTCGAATTTAAAAAAAAAAACAGTCGAAAGGCCTGATGCAGGTATCGGGGCACGCGCTCGGTGTTATTCCATGGTATAAATTAATAAATCTCTATTACAAATAAAAATAATAATATACTAAATTATTGTGAGGTAACTTCCTATATCAAAATTAGGTCATAATATTAACCCCTGGACGTCCGATATTATCTGTCGGTATCGCTAGAGCAGTTGTTCTTAACCTTTTAGTGATGAGGGACCATTTATCAAAATTTTTGTCTTGTCATGGACCGCGAGCTGTTTGGCAGTAATATAGGTTCTTATAAGGTTGTTCTATAAATTAAACACGTAGAAAATTATTCGGAACCAAGATTATTATATTATTTGCGAAAGTGTTACATTAATTACATTATTTTCGTGCGATTTTTGTGACTGCATACTGTTTACCAACTGCTGAATTCTTGGTTCAGTGCTACTCAAAGGAAATGCATGTCGGCACTGGCATCCAACCGATTTCGATGTTTATTTTTAATTATCAAAAGCACTGAGAATCCTTGCTCGCATAAATATGTGGTTGAAAATAAAGTTAGGCACTGTAAAGCAATTTCTCGAATTTTAGGGAAAGCAATAGCTTTTTGGCTCCAAAAATCTTTAAGATTAATTCCTGTCTCGAATGTATCCTTGCAGTTACTATCATGTTGCATTT
>NW_019384704.1:117116-133557 GCF_000671375.1 Centruroides sculpturatus | reverse complement strand
AAAATTGTCAAAAAGAATAATGTAAAAGGTTAGCGAGTATTGTCAGAAAATAGGCTGCCAGACAAATAGAAAAAGTTTATTGTTAGCGAATAAGTATGTAAATGAGGGGAGTGATCTCATTCAGAATTGTGACATCACCTCACAGTATAAAAACCGAATGTCAAGTGAAGACGGATGAGGTGAACTCCAGATAGCAACGAGCTTGGTGAGCTTCGTAGCAGTGAACGAGAGAGGTGTCCGATAGGATCAAATAGTTCCAAGGCGATTTTGAAGTTATTCGATTTGTGGATCGATGAATAGAGAAAGTCTTGAGAGTTGAGGAAATAGGTTCCTAGTATATTGAGATGACGATTAGGATCTTTAATTCATAAGAATTATTGTATATAAATTAAGTCTTGGAAATTTTGTCGAATTTCAAAGGGGAATAGAATTAAGTTAGAAAATAGATTGATTTGAATTTGTCGGGTTGATTCTTATTGACTTTCATTGAATAAATTGTAATTTGAGTTTTACTAAATTTTGTAAATATTTAATAAATTTCTAGTAATAACTATTTGATTTGTTATTGACAAACTTGATCATTATTTAATTCGGTGCACGCTTAAAGTCCAGGCCTGGCACAGTAACGCGAATCCGCGTAAAGTACCCGTTAGGGAACGGCTATTTCTGTCACAGTCGTGTCGATAATCGTTGGAAAAGTCGGAAAAATAATACAGTACTTTACAAGGTGAATGTATAAAAATACTATTTACTATACGTACCTTGTGTTTTATGGAAAATGAATAATTTCTAAAGCGTTTGCCTTTACCTTTGTTCGTGTTTTTCAGGTAAAAATACCTCATTCCTTAACAAGTATCGCTTACAAAGTTTCAAAGAGTAAAAGAATCCTCTTTCAAATATTATTAAAGTTTATTCTGATATTTAAATCATTAATTAGATAAATTAATTTATCTAAACTAATAATTAAAAACTTGCTCATGAAAAGTGTAAAATAAATTTTTAAATAAAATATATTTAAAGTAAGTAATTAATTATATTTTTGATTATTTTCTAAACATATTTTCTTCGAATTTCCTTTGTGTGTGAGGAGAATAAAACATTTACAGAAATTATTGCATTGTTTGAAAATAAAATTAAGACTTGTCACGAGGAAAGTTAAAACTAAATTTAAGGGGTTTAAAAAGTAAAGGTGAAATGAAGGTGTTCAATTCAATAAGTCATTTGTTTGCGGATTAGTCCAAAACAATCAAGATAAAATAGGAAAGTGAAAGTAACTAACGTGCAATTAATTCCTTAACAGTTTCTTATTTTTCCTTGATTTCTGTTAATGGCCTTTTTTTATTTATTGCCAATTGTCATTTGAAATTCTACTTTATTTGATACGAATAATCAATCAATAGTAAAGGAAATTTCCATTCACAGATAATTGTTTTTCTAAATTGCTGGGTAGAAAATAAACATATCTAATGATTTCCAAAGTAAACTGATTAAATTCTGAGCTGCACTTTTTGATTTGCAATAAATTTATTAAAAATTAGCACGTGGGCCCGGCGTTGCTCGGGCAAAAGTAACGATAACTAAGATAAAGGTTATTACGTTACAGTCAACCTTACCCGTTTTCACAGAATGCAAGAATTGGGTCCCCTTGTTTCCAGACTAATTAGAGAATTTTTAGATGGGTCTAAAAATATGTTCGATTTCACAGAATGCAAGAATTGGGTCCCCTTGTTTCCAGACTAATTAGAGAATTTTTAGATGGATCTAAAAATATGTTCGATTTCCCGCAAAATCGAAAAAAACTGCATCTGCGTCTTGCACGTCGCTTTCTCTTAACAATTCCATTGTTACGTAACACTTCCATTGTTGAAACTTTTATTGTTACCTAACGCTTTTATTGTTACCTAACGCTTCCATTGTTACCTAACACTTCCATTGTTGAAACTTTTATTGTTACCTAACACCGCCGTTGTTGATGGAAGTGCTAAGCTTTAATCCTGTCTTTCTCCTCCCCCCTTGAGGAATTTCGAAAAATCCCTTCTTAGTGTGCGTTTTCGTGACATACCCTATCTGTGTACCAAATTTCAACTTTCAACTCTTAACCGTTTGGGCTCTGCACTTATTATTATTATCATCAACCCGTCTCGATTATTTTATAGATAAGAGTTTTTTACAAGGTAAGGAAGCGTCCTAGCTAGTTGAATAAAGATGACAAATGTCCCGAATTTTCGGTTACGATGTTCCTCATCGAAAGGGTTCGTTGCGTGGTGTGGCTTCCTCATATCACAACTCTAAGTAAATTGCCTCTGCATCACCAAATGGCACTACAGGCTACAAAGAGACTGCATTATAATGATATGAAGGTCGAGCACCCAGTAATCACTGAGGTGACTAGGACAATAAAAGCCGAATTCAAGAAAAGTACCCGGGCTCTAGCTGTGGCTCTGGCAATACAATCCAATGGGGACTGACCTTCCTTTCCTTCCTTGCCTTCCATGTCTTCCTCGCTCTTGAGTTCAACTCTTTAACTTTTACATACAGTTTTCACAACTTTAAGCTGTTTGAACACACTCAACCAAGAACTGAGTGATGCTTAACTGTTCGGACTGCGGACCCACCTCTCCAAAGGCGCCCGTCCAGCATATAGCCGAGTTATAGGTGTTAGACCTTGTAACTATGTTCCATCAAATTCTTTGTTTCGTGAAAATTGCACATCTGTTTCGGGCCAGGATGGTTCTAGCCATCACCCTTGCCTAGCCATTAATTAGCCTCACCTACATTGACCATGAAATTGGTGTGGTCCGAAGGTCCCACATTTACCTTAAAATGGGCAGAGAAGCTCCAAGTTCGGAAACCGATATATTTATATCTTTCAGTGAGATTTAGTTAAGATAGAGTCATATAGCCTAATATATGGGATTTTAACAATTTTCAGAGCTTACTACACCAAGGCCGGACGAAAAATACACCAGATCCTTAACAAAGAAATTAGTTTTTAATAATCACCATCAAATTTAAAAAATAATGCATTTCGGGTGCTAGGACCTCTCATCAGCTTACAAACATATAGTATTAACTTAGTATACATACAATTATAACACTAATAGTTAACCAGTACAAAGGAATTTTTGATATATACAGTGCATTGAATTTACAATTGTTAATACAAACCATATACTAAAGAACTGAAAGCTATCGAGTATAACATTTTTTATATATATTCATGCGATATATCACATTATTTGGGACCAGTAAATTATTTTCTCCCACATTGCCTGAATTGTAATAGACGGTTCTACTATTAGGGTAATAATAATATATTGTTAAGTATATTAAAACTAAAAGGGGGAGAAACTAACGTAGAACTTACGATTATTAAATAATTGGTTTCCAGATTTTAAACAAAACAAATACACTAAATCCATAAGACTGTGTGAAGCGAACTGAATTGTTACAATTTTCATTTTTCATTGTGATGTGACTTTACTTTCACATCTGTTCTGCACCTGTTTCACGGTTATGTAAAAACGATGTCTTTTATGCAGCTTCAGTTACACATTATTATTAATTCTAATCTCTTGTATTGTCAGAATTTCTGTGCTTTTTTTAATTGATTGTTTTCTATGAGAATACTCTTGACACTACCTTTGAACATTTTTCAGATTAATATTAATTTTTATATACAAACGTAACATTACGGTTGAGTGGTATGAGCAGCTCTAATCACAAAATTAATGTTTAAGTAATATCAAGTAGATATATATTTATAATTCATTTTCTAATGACAAATATTACGGTTGAGAATATACGAGTGGAATTATTTCAGATCACAATTTGAAATTAAGTTGTTCTGATAATATTTTTATTACCATAAAATTAAGTTGCATTGATAAAATTTTGTCAATAACAAGTTTTAATATAAAACGTTTTCAAAGTGAGTGGTAATTTGAAATAATATAACACTAAACTTATTTTGAAAAGGGTTATATTGATAAATGAAGATTAAAAATAAAATGGAATTATTTTCAGATTACAAATAATTTAATATCAATAATTAAAAGGTTTTTATTTAAGTAAGAGAAAGTTTTCCAGTCAAAGAAGGGGTTGAATATTGTTTATGAAAAAATAAACAATTCATTTATATTAAAAAATATTGTTTATTCGAATTGAATACAGTTTTAAAATTGAGTATTAAATGTTTACAGTATTCTTCAAACACTTTTTCTATAAGAGTCTGATGTATGATTTCTAAAGTTATATATTAACATCTAAAATTTAGTTTACATATTTAGAAAACTTTTCAATTAATTCTTAGTTTTTAATTCTAGTTTATTATGATTCAGTTTATAAAAAGAATATTATTTCTAAAAATACGTTTGAAATAATATTTAACTATAATTATGGGGAATTTAAAGAACTTCTTCCTAGCGTTGAAGTCCTGCTTCTATGCAGGGTCCCCTTTCTTGCATGCTCTTCTCCATTTGCTTCTGCAAATGCGTCTTCCGGAGTGACGTTCACCCTCCTCATGTCATCGTGCAGTCGATCCATCCACCTCATTTTGGGGCGCCCTCGGGGTTGTCGTCCAGATGGGCTAACTTATAATGCTCTCTTTGCTACTGAGTGTTCCTCACTACGTATGACATGGCCATACCATTTGAGTCTTGCTTCCCGTATCTGTTCAGATATATGGGCCACTCTCATGATCTTTCGGATGTCTTCATTCGGGATGTGATTGAGTCGGGAAAAGCCAAGGCACCAGCGAAGAATCTTCATTTCCATGGTATGGAAAATTTTATTCGTGGCGGGTGCTTGATGGCCAGCATTCCAACCCGTATAGGGCCACTGGGCGAACAACGGATTTGTAGACTTTCGCCTTCAGCCGGGTCTGCATACAATGGTCACAGAGGATGCCAGTGCATTGCCGCCACTTTAGCCAGGTTGCATTGGCTCGCGTCTTTGCATCCAGGGTGGTTTCACCATTATTGCTGATGAGTGAGCGAAGGTATTTGAACCAAGCGCCTTGCGCTTGGTTCAAGTACCTTCGATCACTCGCAATGTCTCGACTCTGCCGCAAGGAAAATGTCATCTGCATAAAGTAGGGTCCATGGGTGTAGATGTTAAATATTGGCTGTCTACACTCTATGCAGAAGATGAAAATGACAGGTGAGAGGACTGATCCCTGGTGTACACCAGCTTTGATGCTGAACAGGGGTGAGNATGAAAACGTTACATAAAATTGGGGTTGCATAATCATCCGAAATTATTATTATATTTTTGACTGGAAATTACAGGATTTATGCAATTTTAGTTTAATTAATGTCATATAAAACTGACTGCTCGTACAAGTTTGCTTAAAACATGCAACTCAAAAAACCCCAAAATGGCAGCTCAAGAAGTAGATCACGCGTGTCCTGATCTTTTTATATAGACCTTGGAACAGTCGGAAGCGCGGCCATTTTGGAAACATATGTAACATTAACCCTAATTTCTTTTACTACGATTACTAAAATTGAAGTTCATAATTTAAGAATAAAATTATAGTGGTAGAAAATAATATAAAAGTATTTACAGTATATTATTTATATTCGTACAATTTCAAAACTATTTTCTGTAATAATTTGTTTGTGACTTAACGGATGTTTTAATATTATTGACTAGAAAAGTTTAAAATCATTGATTTCCTTACCTGTCCGTTATTTTTGTTTGACGGAGTTGAATTGTTTGGACCACGTGGCATAAAAAATTTTGTCAAGGTCTTCATGAAAATGTGCAGACAACTGAACATGTGAAAGAAGACCACTTGCACGTGCAACTATCTATGTTGTGATTGGATAATTTAAATTAGCAAGCAGTGATACTAGTGAGTCATTTTTTCTTATTTTTTCGTTAAAGGCGTGAAATATTAATTTGTACCGTAAATGGTACTTGAAATATTATAATGTACTGAAAATGTACTAAAAATCTAAATGTACTTTCAATTTACTGGAAAAAACAAAATGTACCAGAAAAGTACAAATATACTAGGAACGGCAACACTGCTTAGCACTTCCATTGTTACTTAGCACTTCCATTGTTACTTAACACTTCCATTGTTACTTAACACTTCCATTGTTACTTAGCACTTCCATTGTTACTTAACACTTCCATTGTTGATGGAAGTGTTAAGCCTTAATCCTGTCACTCTCCCCCGTGGGGAGGAATTTCGAAAAATCCCTTCTTAGTGTGCGTTCTCCTAACGTATTCTAACTGTCTACCAAATTTCAACTTTCAACTCCTAACCGTTTGAGCTCGTATCCATAATGTAGTTTGAGCTCGTATCCATATAGAAGTTTTAATCCTGTCTCTCTCCTTTCGGGGAAAAATTTCGAAAAATCCCTTCTTAGTATGCATTTTCGTGACGTACCCTATTTGTGTACAAAATTTCAACTTTCAACTCCTAACCGTTTGGGCTCTGCGCTTATTATTATTATTATCAACTCGTCTCAATTATATATATATAGATTAGTTGAATCTGATGTTCGAACCCACGACGGATCTTGCTTTATATACTCCCACCAATGGGTAGTCCCACCCATACAAAAGAGGCTTCGAATGGTCCACAATGTTCCATAACATTCCACAACATTCGAGAGTGTTCTGGAATGTTCCACAATGATCTGGGATGTTCCAGGATGTTCTGGCACGTTCGGGAACATCCCAGAACATTCTGGAATGTAGTGGAATGCTCTCGAACACTCTCGAATGTTCTGGACTGTTCTAGAAATTTTTAGAGGGCGAAACTTCCATCCCTTATATCTTCAACAGCACGCCCTTCAGGTAGAAACGAGAACCTTCTTCATGGATGGGTGATAGAGGGATATCACACCATATAATACCCTTGATTGTACCGGGACTCGTTTTTGAGTTTTAGCAGCATGCACATTGTACACTTGTATATATTGATTGATTAGACATATTCGTGGTCGTATACTATCCTGGAGTCTATCATAATTACAATAGAGCAGTGGTTCCCAATTAGTTTTTCCTGCGTACCACTTCAAGAAAGAGCTCAAACTCGCGTACCTTTTATAGCAGAAATACATATTACTCCATACTAATATTATAAATTCGAAGGTAATTCTCTCTGTCTGTCACTTTTTCGCGTCTAAACCGCTGAACAGG
Source organism: Centruroides sculpturatus (assembly GCF_000671375.1). Classification (NCBI taxonomy): domain Eukaryota; kingdom Metazoa; phylum Arthropoda; class Arachnida; order Scorpiones; family Buthidae; genus Centruroides; species Centruroides sculpturatus. The sequence goes on along the minus strand of NW_019384704.1, from coordinate 126,399 downwards.
TTTTAATAAAATTTGGCGCAGAGATAGCTTACATGTTGGAGATGGACGTAGGCCACATTTTACTGCGAGAAAATATCTTATTCCCACGAGAAAATTCGATATAATGCGGGCGAAGCTGTGGGTAGACAGCTAGTGATAAATAGAATAAGTATTTTTACATTTATTACCTTTAAAATACAATTCTAATAATAATGAAAATAACATAAGGTTATTTAATTTATAATGTGATAAATGTGCACGATTATCTTTGCACAACTTTGTTAAATCTGGTTGCTTTTTGGTCAGCTTCAGTCTCTAGTCATCTTCAAGTCGAAGTCGGTGATGTGTTTAGTTTTCATTAGTGATGTAACGAATATTCGGTTACTATTCGGTATTCGGCCAATTTTTCGCTTTTCGGCCGAATACCGTATATCTAAAAACAGGAGTAAGATATAACAAAAACAGAGTAAATTAATAATTTTGGTATTTAGATTTAATGTTATCGTGTTAGTGTTGTTTGTTTATATTTATTTATAACTTATATCATGCACAAAATAAAAAAGAAAATAATATTAGTTACATGTATTCACAATTTATAATTACAAAGATCAGCACACGTACACACCTATTAGTACGAAAATCGTCGCACACCTGAGATCTGACCCTGCCTATCCTTCCTTTTAAGCGCTCGTCTTTGCTTTTTCCTTTCTCTTTACTGTATCACTCTAGTCCACGTATGCCTATGCATACATCATAATACGCGCTCACGATTCTTTCGATTCGTCACTTTTCCGTCGTAGATGTCCCATTTTACAATTATGTGACACATAGCCTGGTGATAACGGAGAAAAGAGACAGATAGGCCGTCGGTATAAGTCACAGTTATGATTTTACAGATTCGAGACAGCTTGGTAGCCCGAACGGCCCCGGGTTTCATCCGTGCACTCTAAGCTGTGACTTTCATTACAAGCATTTAGCCTTCCGAAGTCTATGACAACAACGGTTAGCATTGACGGTCGCGAGTTTCGCGTCAATAAGCTGTCTCGACTTGTTCGATTATGTTATCAACTCAATTTCATATTTATTTTCACATTTTCACTTCGCGGTCCTTCTCTGTTTTTTTCCGTTATTTACGCGTGTAGGTCATTTCATTGTTATCCACATTTGATATCATTTATCATCATACTGCCATGACGCTCTTGTCTGTCCTCTACAACTGTCAAGAATTAACGCGATTGGCGAAGCGTAGTAACAGCGGGCCAATAGAGAGCGGGGTCCTTGCCATAATGCGGTTTACGCGCCAATTTTCGTACGTGCGTTAATCGAGCCGAATAGTTTGGCCGAATATTCGGTATTAGGCCTGAGGCCGAATATACTATTTGTTGCAACACTAGTTTTCATATTTGTCATGGCCGAAAATCCGCTCTCGCAGACGTATTTTGTGCAAAATGGTAGTAAATATTTTATTGCCGCTTCGCTGACATGACGATAATGATAATTGTACAATTTTTGTTTCTTGCGTAAGAATTTCATTTAGGTATTGTCACAAATACATTTTTTGGATGAAATTTAGAGAATATTTTTAGTTTAAATATTCGAATTTGTGCATTCGACATCATGTTGTAAATTGCCGAATTTTTCATGGTCCATCTATTATTTTTTTGATTGCTTCATCTCGTGCATTTAAGTTTTAAATCGACCGACTTTAGATTGCCGCGCGTACCCCTTCATGCAATTTCGCGTATCCCTGGGGGTACGCGTACGACTAATTGGGAACCACTGCAGTAGAGCATCGATTATCCGAATGTCGATCAACAGAAACGTCAATTAACCAAAAGCTTTCCAGTGAGCAAATTTAAATTTCCGCTAGTGCTGTGGCGCTGCAATCTTTAGCTATGTCTTGGGCTACTCCAATGTTATTTTTGTTGGTGCGCTTTCCGGTAATGAAGGGAGTATGGAGGCTAAATTGAAGTTTCCTCGGATAACGTACTTGGTTGTGAGGCGGTCATTAATGATTCTTCTTCTGAGGTTTCGGTAGGTGATTCGATGATCATGTCCGTGTTCTCCCGCTGTATTCTCGGTCGTTTACGGGTTCGATGGCTTGAGGGTTTCCTTTTGTTTCTAATTCTCGGTCGGTTTTCTACGGTTTTTCTTTCACTTCGTTCAGAGAAGACGTCCGAATATTCCCGAAAATTCTCACGTTTATCGAGGTCTTCCCGCCTCCTCTTTCTTTTTCGCGGTCGCCGAGGCGTACAAAAATGGATCAGCTTTCCATGGGTCAACACCACCTGGGCAGTATCTAAGTCTAATGTAAGTCGCGCCGCCTCTATGAAGTCGCGGCCTAAGATCCCGTCACACGGGGTAGTGACCTCGGCTCGTACAATACCACACGGCATGCAAAGTTTCCTTCCCCGTAATTTAAACGTAGGCATTGCTGTTCATATAGCGGTAGTCGGCTTCCCTAAGATAGGTCCTAATTTTTGTCTAAGTCCAAATTTCAGATGAGCTTTCCCCTTCAATCGGTTCGCTAGGTCACTTGATATGAGCGTACGTTCCAATCTAGGATCAATCTGCATTTTCACGAGGATATTATTACTGTAGACTAATATAATAGGGTTAGGTTTTAACACAGTTCTCGTTAGTCCTATTCTGTCTTTCCACCTCGTCGCGTTCCCCTCAGTAAGGAATCTTTTAAGGTAATATCGAGGTCGTTGGTCTTTAATGCTACGTATATTGCCTTCCCATCCACCTTGATTCTGAAAGTCGTTTCGTGGACGCGTAGAGCGTTCGCTAGTTCGGTTAATCGGTTGAGCGTATCTGCGATTAGGGGAGTTCGAACGATATTCGCTTCGCTGGTACGTCGGATTATTATAGGTGTTATCAGTATAGCCTCCTCGATGGTTTCGTCTTGATGTAGAGTTCCTAGAGTCGTTTCGATAGTGGGCTCTGGTTATGCTCTTTATTAATTGCTTCACTTGCCAGGCAATAATTTCCGTATTCTCTCAGTATGTTTATTGAAATCAGCCATTTTGAATTTATAGAAGAATAAAACTGATTAAAATACTTATAATAATAAACAGAAATAAAAATTCGATTTATATTATAAATAATAAATGTACTCAAATTATTTAGTTTTCTTTTATTTTAAAAATAAAAAAAAAGAACTAAATAAATATCCATGAATCTTGAAAAAAAACGTGGTTACTACTTTGCAAATTCCATGTTGAGACATGTCATCTTTCTCTTACAGAAGTTGCCGCAACAGCAGTAATTTCTGAGCATGCTTTATACATAAAATCATGAAGCTATCGAATATTAGTTGCGAAATCTATGAATAGTGCAACTTTTAAAACATTTGGGGTATCAAAAATCCCCACTGCACTAACGCAGGGTAAAATTTAGTATCTGCGAACAAATCATTATCACCGAATCCTGTGATTTTCAGACACAAATTTGCACGCAGACATCAACAATTTTTATTGCATCTCTTCGGTTTAGTGCTACTCGCAATCTATTGTCAAATTCTTAGGCAAACAAATAATAGCGCTAAATCGAAGATTGAGCGAATCTAAGTAAATCGCATAGCAAAAACAAATGTATCACCTTCTATATCGACTATTGTCGACTGCGTTGAAAAGATTTGGAGCCTGTATACGATAATTAATCAGTTTTTAGTTTTATTTTATAAATATTTAGTAAGGTTTAAATTCTGAAATTAGATGTTTTGGTGTTTGTTCTACAAAATAAGATAAAATATAAAAAATATCTATAATAATAACTTGTATCATTAATTATTAAATAACATTACCGTAATAAACTATGAACTTCTCTATTGTTTTTAATATCTATTCTATATGAAAAGCTTTCAAAAGTAGAATAGTTTAAAGCTTCGATTGCGGTTTAAATTCTCGAGAAATATATTTCTCATGAGATTATCTCGCTCTCACTCAGAAAATTGAAATTATCTCTGTATAATGTTTACACAAAATATTAATATTACTGTTTAAATACAGCATTGAGATTTAAGATTTAATTATATACACGTATTTATAGATTCTTAGATTTATTATTGCTTTTCATAATTTTAAATTTTATTTTTTAAAATAAATAAAATTTAACGATTTTTCAGAATCTTATACGTAACTTACGTGTTACATAAAAATTATTTATTTATAATCTTATGTAACACGAAATATATTGAAATTGTAAATAATTATATGTTAGTTCATACGCATATTAACTTTATGTGTATTAAATACATAAAAGTAAAGATAAATTTTAAAAAAGAAGAAAAAGTAAACAAATATAAATCAAATCTAAATTAAAAGCAACACTAAAACTATAACAATATCGAATATATCCAATCTTTCTATATCTGTACGTCAATAATTTCTGATTATTACACATTTTAATAAATTTTGCTTTTGATGAATCCGGATACACTTTAAATAATGTTGTTAGATCTCATTCCAGCCCTAAACGAACAATCTTATTAAAGATAATTGTGTGTAAAGAATGAACATAATCACAATTGAGACAACCCACTTCGTAACAATAAGATACCCCATGCTAATAAATCGATCATTCAAGAGGTTTGCCCGTAATTGCTACATTGAAATGGATTATTGTCGTCGTTGACTTCGTCTAATCACCAGAGGTCACAATATTAAAGAAAGGCGTTTCAGAAAACGAAGGCTTTCGTGTATATTTTCATTTTAAAATATACAGCCCCTACGATTCTAAACTATAAGCGGTTACCTAACACTGTACACGACCGGATTCGAATCCTTGCAAACTACTCTAGAAATACTGTATTTCGGTGTGTCGACTGTATCATACGCTCTTTCTCGTGTCCCATTCGTAATCAATGAACTTACCTTTATTGTGTGCATGGCTAAACTGACGGTCGGCACAATTAAAAACGGCTGTATAACAGCTGATAGAAAAGAAAAGATAAAGCCGTTATAATATTTATACTTAATATTAATATGTCTGGTTCCAACATGAAATATAATAATAAATATATTATTAGATATATTTAGACCTATATATACTCATTCAGTCTTTCCGTTCTGTGAACTAAGAAGCTCTTTTTTCGTACCCAAGAGTGAGAGACTGGGTAAAACCAATGAACGCTGGTAGTAGGGTCGAAGGTTGGCGATTGACCAAGGGCTGGCCTTGTGCAGTTTTCCAGTGTTATTTTATCAGTCTAACATTTAAACAGGGCCTGTTCCCTATTGAAATTTCTCTCTGAAAACGTTCTCCTTGTCAGATCGCCCTTAAGTGCATTGTCTTATTCCATCAATCCAATTTTCCATACAGATCAAGCAAGTTCGAGCAGGTATATAAGAGGACCCACGAATGGTGGGAGACAGAACCTTATGTATCCGAAACACACCACACATTAAAACTTTCCGAGTAATTACATGTCCGAATTTCACTCTGAGTCCCTAAAATAAAAGGCTGGAGACTACAATGTCTGGCTGTTAATAGAAGATATTTAAAAAACTGAAGTAACAAATTGATTAATGAACCATGATTATATAACTTATCAATTACGAAATTAAAATTTCGTCATAATTGGGTATCAGTTGTAGTGGTTAAACGTAAATAGCTTTTGTTTACAATCCTAGAATTCTTAATGCTCAAATTCCGTGTGAAAACATAATATACTATATACAGATATATATATAGGCTATATTTAGTATATTGCTACTACAATATATAGTATATTGGTAGTATTGTATGTATATGGTATATTTCGTTTTCTCACGGAATCACACCATTATATTTATTGCATTGTCCATGGATTCTATAAGAAGAAACTACGGCGAATGACAAATTAAAATTGACGTTTAGAATCCACAATCGCTCAATCGATCGTAATACGAGTATATTGCATTTTAAACGTTTCAGTCGTTTTATTTTACAGACACACGTAACAGCTTGATGTTAAATTTTAACAATCTAAGGAACGCGTAGAATTCAAATTTCTAATTACGTTTCTATAAAATTACGAAATAATGGAAAATTTTTTGGCAAGGATTGAAGCCGAAGAAGATGAGTATAGCAGAAGAAGAAGAAATATGAACACAGAAGCAGAGATATGTTTGAAATGCGTTTTATCTTCGTTTACATCTGTAGGAAGAGTTTACGATTATACTTTTTTCGTACCTTGTTTCTGCCACAACCGAAATGATGTTAATATTCACTCAATTTTAACAAAATTTTATTCATTTTTTATCGAATACTTCTACTGGATACATTTCGTTTTGGTGTTTTCCATGACAATACCGGTTTTGTCAGATATGATTCCATGTCAATCGTGGTACTTGCTAGTCAAGAACGACGTCATCTTTACGAAAATGCTTATTGTTAATTTAACTTTAACTTTTGCACTCATTTTCAGTATCATAAAAAGAGTAAAATTAACCACAAATATTAAATTGACGAAGCCAGAATATTTCTGTCGAAAAGAATTGTACGAAGTGATTAATTATACTAGATTTATCGCTTCTGTTCTACTTGTAACTTTTACTATTTTTGGCCTAGCATTAAGCATTTTTTATATATATCCTGCTGTAGAAGAAGGCAAGTCTTTCGCGCACGAAGCACTGTTTTGCAGCGTAGAATTTGGCATTTACTTTAATTTAATTGTTGGTGGAATATTGTATGTAATTTTTTTACTTGTTTTGCTTATAATCATATTAACGAACATTTTCCAGAAGCTATCGGAGGATCTGCAACTACTAAAAATGAATCATTCTAATTTGGAAACGGAATTAGAAGTAATTATGGCACAACACAATGAACTTTGGAACTATTTTAAACAATTGAATGGCCCATTTAATTACGTATTGACAATTTTATACTGTTTTCTAATAGCGGAAACCAGTTTACTTAATTATATTTTGATTTTTCCGAAAATGGAATTTGCATTGAGACTTTACATGTGCACAAATTATGCTGCAATTTTACTTGCTTGTTTTTTAGTAGGATTTGTACTATCCGTTTTTACATCTACTGTAATTTTTGTATTCTATTAAATACGCTATTCCGTAATTTATTCATCTGTAACATGTTTTTGTTCTTTTTTTCAGATGCACAAATCGTTTCAAGACATTCGAAGATTCTCTCAATGCGATTTGAAATTGGAACAGAAATTAAAAGTAAAGCTTTTGTTATAAAATAAGTTAGCGTTACTTTTTAATTTGCATAAAATAATTTAAACAATTTTTTGCAGATTGTGAATTTTATGAAAAGATTTGGAAAGGCATCTTTATGTTTATCTTTCAACGGTTTTTTCAGTGTTACCAAGAAGTTTCCTATTAAGGTATGCGAGTCATCTAACTTTTTCAATATATTAATTTATTACCTCTATATAAATTTGAATTTACAGATGTGTAGCACTCTGCATTCTGTGTATTCGAGTCTCTTAAATTTGAGAACCGCTTCCAATAAGAAAAACTGCTCTTACTGAGATTTGTACTCAAGAATCTATCCTTTTAAATATTATTTTCTATCATAACATTCTAATTAATAAATCTTAATTAAATGTATATGTGATTATTTAGATACACTGTTATCGTTTCTTGTCACATTATTGTCGTGTTGTGATAATTAATTAACATTGTTGAAATTAAAATGAATTTTTTGAATAATATTTTATTTATATTTTGATGTAAATTGCTTAAATAAATGTAAATATAGTATCGATTTTAATATTTTAAATAAAATTTTAATTATTAAATGTTGGACTTCGTAATCAATTTTATATTAAATTATTTCGAATAATAAAAATTTATAAAAGTAAAGGTATTTACTTTTATAAATTTTGTGATAATTTTTTGATTAATAATAATAATAATTGAAAGATATTATTACGCGGAAGAAACAAGCGATCGAGACGTCATCCTAAGTTACATAAGGCTGTTTTCATACTTTGAAATTACTAACAACTCCTGAAACGTTTCGGACGCTATCGCATATATGTTACCTGTCAGATATATACGTAACGCATTTCCAGATTCTATTATCGGAAATTGCTGCCCGACGTAGTCACAATGTCGGGCTGCAAATTTTCGTCAATTCTTATAGTAGTGTTTTGCTCCTGTACGTCATACTTGTGCTGTCAGCAAGTGAGTGATGTGGGTTATGTAGAGTACCTAACACATTTTAAGCTGTAATATTCAGTTTTGCATTATGCTCATGAGCTTTATAAGCATAAGTCCAAACTGAATATTACAGCTTAATAATTTTTCTATAAACGCGATATTTACGAGAACATACAATTTCTTGCTAAAAACATAAACTCTTTATTATCACATAAAGCAATTAATTATTCTTGTATTAATACAAGATTTTTGTTATTTAAACAAATCATACGAAGTCTTTCGTACGTTATAGTTACCAACTTCGATCACTTGCAGGACCATCACAACCTGACTAACACGAATCACTTTTCAAATATTAATAGTAGACCGGTATAAATTAGTAGAAGTTGACAATCCAGGAGGTGCTCGTTGGCGGAAAAAGTGTTGAAGTAATTCTATCACGACTGCTCGTGATCGAATTACTTCAACGCTTTTTTCGCCAAACGGCCATCTTTCTATTGAACCAGCAGTATGGTCGCATTCGAATAAGAAAATTACATATTACCAGGTTACCAGCCTGCACAAAATATGTTTGAAGTGGTTATCGTGGCTGCCGAGTTTAATATCATAAATCACATATTTATAATAAATGTCAATGATCTAGTTTTAATTTATCATTGTCAACAGCGAAAATAAAAAAGAAACATGATAGGACACATGATATTGATAGAAATTTGTCTGAACTGAAAGTCTGGTTCAGTGATAAAGACATGACCAAACATTTGTTCTTTGAGCAGACTGTCCTGGAGAGTGTACGTCATTAGTCTGCTCAAAGAACAAATTAAAAAAAGTGTCAAAATCGCTATCACATTCAGACAGTACAGGCAATAAGAAAAAAGGGATCAATAAAAATGACGAAAAACGAAGAAAATCATACAAAAAATACTTCAACTTTGCATCCCAGTGAAATACAATGCAAAAGTGAAGCAAAACACATGCTAGAAATCATAGTAAATTGCAAAAATTACCACTGCCCAATGGAAGAATGTAAAAGTGTATGAGCTACAGTGTACTGTATCAACTGCAAAATACATCTGTGCCTTGGTAAAATAAAATTTGTTTCAAAGCATATCATATGTAAATATAAAATGTAAAATAATATACAAAAACAGTCAAATAAACCATTTTTACATGAACGGAAAAGTTTGCAT
>NW_019384704.1:80638-116816 GCF_000671375.1 Centruroides sculpturatus | reverse complement strand
ACGAAAACAGTTCATACACTGTAATGTAATTATTGTAACATTGAGACCCAATGTGTCGTATACGATACGTTGAAAAGTTAGCTCATCTCATGAAATATTGTTATTAATATAGTTTTTAAAAAATACTCCTATATAATCTTAGAAGTCTCCTCAACAAAAACGTGCATAAATTGTAAAATTATAATTAATAGAAATAGAGAAAACTGAATACTAACTCAAGCAGTCATACTTATGATCACTTCCAAAAACATGTGCTCAAACAATCACTTATATTTTCCTTTGTTTCTGTCACAGTGGAACGCATGTGGTCTAATAAGCTTCACTAAACTCTAATGACAAAATGTATAACTGATATAATTAATTAGCAAGCAAAAAAGCAGAGCTGCATCTCATTCTTTGGAAGGAAAATTGCGTGTCATATACGACACACGGCATCCCAAGAGGGCATATATAAAAGTAATAGTTTGTAAACATGATTTATTTTAAAAGTATATGCTAAATGATTTACTTATTGTGTTGTTCATGTATTTCTGTTTTCAAACATTATAATTCAGTGTTTTCAGTACCTCATGTCTATCTTTATTTGACAATTCCTGTAATATTATATGAAGGTTATCATAAAATCTGTTCTTTTTTATGTAACTTTTATCAGTTCCTTCGATATATCTCTAAATTTTTCTGTATAGTTGAAATTAATTAATATGGTCTAACTAAGTATCCAACGATAATAATGAAATCATATCAAATTAAAAGTTTAATAAAGCCTATAATTCAGTTATTTTAATTTACTAACTTATTAAATATCAAGCAGACAAAAAAAAAAACATATTTATTGTTTGGTTTGGTGTTCCAGCAGGTAGATACCCAATGATTACCTAAATTTAAATAGATGTACAGTACATTATGTGCATTTTATAAGAATGTTTATCTATTTAGATTTGATTTGTTACCATCAGATTTGTTTAAAATGTTACATTAAAAAATGCAAACTAATTCTAGTAAGCATAATTGCGTTGGCAAGTTTCTTATATATTACTCACACCATACACTTTCACTAACATTTCATGTCTCCGTCGCCGTTTCGCCTAATCTGAAGCAAAACTTGATGTTCACGCGTTGCTCCATTTCGCAGCGACACTCCTCACACTGACCGTGTTGCATCGTTTGTTGCGCGCACTTCCGTTTAATAGTCGTGATTTCGATGCTAGGGGCCACTAGCTGGCAACTCTCTCACTACCACTGCGTAAGCGCAACATCTTAATCAGCTCGGTTATTGAACTATGGGATTATTAACCGAACTTTTCAGACGCACCTTAGAAAGAAAGGTAAATTTATCAGTTTATGCCTCGACTTCCTTTAAATCAGTGAATGTTTAGTTTCTAGTAAATGTAAATTTAACAACAATATGACCGCAGTGAAAACAAACCCGATTGGTTGTCTTATTGTCAATATAAGAGAACGACCTCTTCACTCGAGGCTGCTTTTCGATATCCTGCTTCAATTAAACATTAGAGTCGTGCCGGTCATCTATCTAATACTTTTCGAGAGTAATAATATGAATTCCTGTTTACAAAGAACGTTCCAATATTGTTTTTCAAAGCCGCCTGTGCCTACGAATTTCAAGTCTGGTCTTGTCTCCTATCTATCTCACTAGGGTTTCCCATTTTCCGGTCTTTTCCTTGTCCCAAAATTCCGGGAAAAAAGTGAGCTGTTTCCCGGAATATAATTAATTATTTTTAAAATATAAAATAAATTTTAAAATCGTACGATATAATCATTTTTCATTATAAAGTAACTTAATACATCCTGCAACCTCCAAAATAATAATACAGTATTGATAATTCTGTGTAAAATATGTATTAAAATTTTTTTTGACTTACGTAAAAATTTTTACAAATAAAAAAAGTTTATTAAACGTTGTTCGAAACTGCTTACGATAAAAATGCCTTGAACTGAGTTGAAAATTTTAAAAAATTAACTTAAATTGTACTTCTAAGTAAAGAAAGTAATTTTCGTGATTTAAATAAAACATAATACAAAATATTATTGTAAATTTTGTAATAAGATTGTAAAAAGCTGAGATAGTCGATACTCTGATCGCTCAATTTGATTCTTATTTTACTAAAGAAAAGTCCTTCTACCGAGAGTGCCCTTATCGATTCGATTGATATGGGTGGAATTCTCGAAAAGTATGACATTTTTACTAAACACAATGTTTAATTTTCTGAACAGTCATGATGTCCCCTATACGTGGTTAACAGATTATCCACTCTTTACGCCACACCTCCTATATTATCTAGCTTTCAATAGTTTTGCAGAGGCGTGGCATCTAACAAAAGGGCATTTCTGTAATGGATGACTGTTGTTCCTGGCTGTTCGACATGGAAAAACTCGAAATATTTTAGACTTTTCTACATATTTTTTGTGTGTAAATTTGTCAATCACATTTTGAAAGAAATTTTTCTATAAAGAATTTTCAAAATTAGTTAATTTATTAAAGTAATTAAACAAAGATGTTCGTTACTAAAAAGCAAATAAGATTTAAAATAAAATATGTTGAAACTAAATAATTGTTCATATTAGAATTTTCTAATCTGATTTTTAAAAAATTCGCTTTGTATATAATTGAGGTGGAATATTTATCGTAATTCCTGTATTGTTTAAAAGTATAATTCAGACTTATTGCGAGGAAACTTTCGCATCGAACTTTTGTTATTTTAAAAGGAAAGCTTAAATCAAGGTTGTCCATTTCAATAGGAATTTCTTACATGATTAGAAATCTATCAAAACGATCAAGGAAAATTAAGAAAATGAAGATAATTATTGTGCAATTAACCTTTTATCAGTTTCTTATATTTCTGTGATTTCCACGAATTTATTCGTGCCTTTCATATTTAAATTTCTACTTTACTAAAGACAAAGATCAATCAACAGTAATGAAATTTTCCACTGAGTTATAATCATTTTTCTGAATTTTCTACTTTATATATTTACAAATTTACTTACTTTATAGCATATTTAAAGGTGCTTTATAAATCGTTCTATTCTGCCTGTATTTTCAGACAGGTTAAAGTTTATTAAATATCGACTTAATTACTGTTATACTCATAGTTATTAAAGGTGAAAATAATGTTTACTCAGGAAAGTGACAGTTTGCCCAAACCGGTTTTAATACTGTGCGATTATATTTTACCTGTCAGAATTTAAAGTTTTAATTTGTTCAGTAATTTTTATAATTAAAGACTTTTTTAATATCTTATAAATTTTTTATTTTAAATATTCGCGCGTACTGTACACACGATGTTAATTTAAAATAATTTTTTGTCAGTACTTTTTTATTCGTAAATACTTTTTTATGAATATTTAAATCTTGCCAAAACAATTAAGATATAAATTATAACAAAAAAGATTTAATATAAACAATATTTACTTTTCATTCATCATAATCAGCCAGTAGAATTTTAAATGAATTTTAAAAGCCTTTAAGTCAGCAGAGAATTATAAAGTTTTGAATATATTTAAATATACGATGGAGGTATTAAAAATTTGAGCTATTTTCTGTCGTGACCAGCAGTACTGTCATATAATAAAACAAAAAAGTTACTGTTTCACTTTGATGGCATTACTGGTGATTACAGGTGTTAAATATTTTAATTGTTCATCCACTGCTGGAGATTAACAGCGTTAAATAAAAATGTACTTTAAGCACTTAAAATCCTCGAATAAATCTTCGAAAAGCGAGAAAACTAATAGCAGCTTTCTGGTTGCTGTAATGTGATATTTCACTTCTGTGATTGGCAGACTACGTATCACGTGTCATCAAACTCTCTTTCTTATTGGCATTTGTCGATGCTTATTCTTTTAATAGTATTATACACATAGATAGGAATACTAACGTATCATTTTGGAAAGTGCTGAGGAAAGCGTATATTAATCATGTTTCTGTTAACTTTTCAAATTCTTTTAAGTTTAGTTATTATTTTTCTTGTTTTGATTTATACACTAATGAAGAAATGGAGAAATAAGAAACAAAAGGGAAATGATTCAACTATATTATCGTATGGAAAAGCTTCACTTGTGTCTGAAAGTAAGTAAATGTTTTATAGTTTTCATTATTGTTTTCGTATGTAGGGACTTTAGTTGAATAGAGATGACAAACGTCTCGAACTTTCGGTTACGATGTTCCACGTCGAAAAGGTTCGTCCATGGTACGACTCGGGGTAGTGGCGACTTGATTTTGGATTGTTGTATTTGACACACGCGTGTAGTTTTGTAGGATCCTCTACAGTCTCTTGGGGCGGCACTTAACAGGATGTGGTGATTTTGATGACAAATCTCGAGGAAAAAAAACTTTTGTTATGGCGCTTATGGAGTGAGAGCGGATCGGGTCCTTAAAGACCAGGAATAAATAGTTTCGTCTTCGATCGCCTACTTTCATTGGTCGCTTTTCCTCGTCTTAGCTCTTTAAGTAGTCGCTTGCCTGTTACTATTGTTATAGGATTCCAACTTATATTTCGGGAAAGATTAAACTCGAACTGAATCTGATCTCCCATTCGGAGATGGCCGATCTGAAAACTCCTACTCCTCCTCTATTTCTCCTATTGTTATGACGTCATGTCGCGAGTTCAAAACATACAATTTTTCCTCTCTTTAAAAAAATACTAATTTTTATGCAAGCTTTATTGGAGATTCGGTCCTGTCCAGGACCACACACTTTTCAAACTTAATAAGTGCAGTGCTTATTAATAAAAGTTTCTGAAATTTTGCAGGAAGGATTATCTGTTAGGTGAATTTATGCAGTTAAATTTTGGTGATTGCGGGTCGAAAGTATGAAAAGATAAAAAATCGTATGCCATATCTGGTATAATATTTTAACTTAATTGTTAATCTGGTGAAGGTTTTATTCGTTGTGAGCATTTTTTATTTTAATGAAATTTATCTTTACTTTCATACAGAACTTTTTGCCATTTAATAATAACTAAATATATAAAAGTTTTTAAAGAAATAACATATCATAACAGATTGCGCCAAACGCAGTTATTAATGTTTCTGGGAAAGTTAAGCAACTATTTGCTTGAGTTTCAACGTTGTGTATTTCGTGTGATTGCCGCTAAAAGTGTATCTGTGTTGCATTGTTTAGAAAACTAATTTTTTTTATATGTTTTCAATGAGATTTAATTAATTTTTATTTAAAAAATTAAGTTTATTTTAATTTCGAAATACATTAAATAGGGTTTTCTATCATATAATCTACACTTCAATATAATTTATTCGAATGCGTATTGCATAAAAAATATTAATAATTAATATTTTAATATGCATTACATTTCTTCTCCGAAAATGTGTTAGAAATAGAATTTAAAATTTGTGCACAACGCGAAACATTTGATACTGACAATAACGGCAACATTTTAACAATGCAAAAAGCAGTTTAGAATGTCGTCCATTACTAATCAAATGTAAACTTTAAAGAATTTATAAATTTTGAGTACTATAAGGTGTGAAAATTTAATGCTCGACACAGCGGAATGCCCAGGATCTAAACTGGAGGGAAGCAAACAACTTGACTGCAACAATAGCAGCGAGAAAGAAATAGTTTTACGTTTTCACGACAGCTGGCTCCTAGCTCTAGTCTAGTCACAATGTTCACTATTCAAACTGATACTATTAATAAATTGATATACGTTTGTGCTGTGTCAATTACTACACTTTAATTATTGTAAATAGGGCAGCTGCTTCTCCCTGCCCCTCGCTGGGTACGCCCTTTGCTCCACACTTGACAGTTGGAAATGAAGTAGTTAACGCCAACTACAGTTTCTAAAGAGGAAATTTTAGCGCTATCTGCAAGTTTTTAAAGATTTTTATATGATAAATTTTCTCGTTTTATTTACATTACAGTGTTTTTATAACACCATTAGAGCCTTAATGTATGAAGCAAATAACTGTAAATGATAAGTAACCCGCTAATATTATAAGTGTGACAAACAAAACTTGTCTGGGTCAGAATGCTGACACCACACAGGTTACGTTTGTGAAACCAACGAGCAGACGTAAAGAAACAGAACAGAAAGTAGACAGACGAACAAACCGCGAAGTGATTCACCCAAGTAACAGTTTAATTTATAAGAAATGCAATTATTAATGCTAAGTGTGTAATAACTAGCATAATCAATTATTTAAACAATTTGCACTCGGCGAAACTCATATCGAAAATATAAGCTCATTGTATTTTAATTAAATACTGTCGATTTCGACAAATTTCTATCACTGTTTTCAATTTTGACACGTTTTATATTTAAGAACAATTGAAAAAAAGTATAAATTAATATGTTTCTGTGCTGCTATGCATCTTCCTATCTATATGGGATATCGTATTCGTATGTGAACGAAACGGGAAGGTTCCTTGTGGCTGCCGTTCAAATTAACAAATCGAAAAAGCAAGTTTTGATAAGTAACGATCCCATAAATTTTAAGGAAATTTTTCATATTAAGAAAATTAATAAAATGATGGGAAATGCGAAGGCCGAAGTTCCAAATTCAACATCGACCAGTACATAGAGGAAATTAAAACATATATTCGAAAACGTTGACCTATATACACGCAAACTTTTTGAACACAAGTTTTTTTTTATTGTTCTCGAGAAGTTAATCATGTACAGTACATTAATTAAACTGTAACACCTTAACCTGTTATCCCTTGCACAACGTTTGTTATGTAATTTAAAGCAGTTTTAGAACAAAGATAAAAAGATACTGCTTATGCATTTTGATAAGTCGCTTAAATTTAGAGCATCCCTAATGTTTTAAAACGGATCTCAAGCCGTTCCTGCGCTTCAATCAGAGACAAAGTTATTATAATTTACTGAAATACCTACATTGCAAGGAAACAGAATTTAGCAGTAAAATATATTTTAGACTTAAAAAATATCCAATAATTACTTCAACATATACTTTTTGCATATTCTGAAAGGTTAACGAAACTTATTTGTACGACAGCTGTACAACATATACGGTATATTGCTTGTATGAATAAATCAAATATAGCAAAATGAAAGCAATTTAACTGAATAGTTAACTGAAATTTGATATAACTGTAAGCCTAGAAATTCCCACTGTCGATTGACTGTCTGCCTGTCACTGTTTAATTTCGAGAAGAGGATGAAATATAGGGTTTCTGCAACAAGATCCCAGGATCTCGAGAAATTCTTTTCCTCCAGGAAATCCCGCAAATTTCTTAATTGAGTTTTTTCTTATTTTATGTTAAAGTTGAGGAAATTTTGCAAATAGAAGGTTTAATTAACTCATAAACTGTCAGAATACATTTGTATTTATTAATTTTAAGCCTGCTTACCGTGTTTCCCCGAAAATAAAACATCCTCTAAAAATAAGACCTAGCATAAGTTTTGCTGAATTCCTAAATATAAGGCCTACCCCGAAAGTAAGATCTAACAAAGTTTTTTTTACTCGTAACGGTCATGGAGAGATGCGTGAAAGTGGCCGTTGGCTTTTTGAAATAACAGCCACTGATTGGTCGGCAGACAATCACGCCACACGGCATCATTTGCATAAAACTATGGTTTGGGTATCAGAGATTTGCATAACGTTACGGCTGGTGATGGCTAATTGGTCGGCCAGGAATCACGCCACATCACATTTGCGTAGTGCTGAGGAATTAGCACTATTGGTCATCGAGTCCGATGTCGACATCATAAAACGGTTAAATTGAAGCGAGAGTGGAAAGTCCACTCCAGCACGAAAACTTCGTAAGTTCACGTCGGTTTTATCTAAGTTTAGTTGGACACAACCGGATATACGTCAGTGTCGTCTAAGTTCGACTTGGGAAATTTTTGGTCGATAATAAATGTGAATTCTTCTTCATGGAAAAAATAAGACATCTCCTGAAAAGCGCATCTTTCAGAGCAAAAATTAATATAAGACACTGTCTTATTTTCGGGGAAACACATTATTAGTTTTTGAAATTTTCGCTTATTATGGCATGTCATACATTGTCAATAATCATATGTAGTTTATTTGTGACTGGACTCTGAAAATTCTATACTTGTCATAACCTGTAATATCTGTAATACTTGTGTTTGCGCTGTCTTAATTTTTAACCTTGCACAGTAGCTTCAATAAATGCATTATGCCATGTTGTGCAAATTGAAGAAGGATACAAATGAATACAAAGTACGCAATCAAATATGAAGTTTTTTTTATAAATCTGATTAAAAAAAGCCAAACAAACTGCCGAATTATCGGTCTATATGCTCTATATCGCTATTGAAGCAGCCGAGGTAGACAAATCAAGAATAAGAAACGACAAAAGAAATACTGTAACGCTTGTGGAAAACGAACTAGAAATCATCCATGCTACGGGTGATAAAGCTCATAACATCTGTCTTCTCTTAAATGTCTTTGCA
This sequence comes from Centruroides sculpturatus, assembly GCF_000671375.1. NCBI lineage: Eukaryota > Metazoa > Arthropoda > Arachnida > Scorpiones > Buthidae > Centruroides > Centruroides sculpturatus. Next base: position 108,396 of record NW_019384704.1, on the reverse strand, counting down.
TTAAACACAATTCCACCGATATCAATCGAATCGATAAGGGCACTCTCGGTAGGTGGACTTTTCTTTACTAAAGTAAGAATCAAATTAAGTGATCGGAGTATCGACCATCTTTGCTTTTTAAAATCTTATTATAAAAATTCACAATAATATTTTGTATTATGTTTTATTGAATTATTGGAAAATAATTTTCAAACTTAGAAGTTTGATTTAAATTAATTTTATTTTTTAAATTTTCAATTCAATTCAAAGGCATTTTTTTGTAAGCAGTTCCCAAGAAACATTAATAAACTTTTCCTACTTGTAAAAATTGTTACTTAATTTTTAATACATATTTTATACAGAATTATTATTAATACTGTATTATTATTTTGGAGGTTGCAGGTTGAGTTAAGTTACTTAAAAATGAAAAATAATTATATCATAAGATTTTAAGATTTATTTTATAACTTAAAAATAATTATTTATATATCGAGATATGGGGAAACAGTTCACATTTTTCCCCCGGAAACCCGGGACAAGCAAAAGACAGGGAAATGGGAAACCGTAGTGAGATAGATAGAAAACAAGTCCAGACGTGGAAACCGTAGGCGCAAGCGGCTGTGAAAAACAATATTGGAACGTTCGTTGAAAAAAGGAAGTCATGTTATCTTAATTCATATATTTACCATCGAAAAGTATTAGATAGATTACCGGCATGACTCTAATGTTTAATAAAAATTATGATGTGCAAGAAGGTTCTCCATAATACAGTATAAGTATAAAATCGTTGCAAATTTACTATACGATGGTTAAGAATTACACGTATGATGTAGCTACTTTCTTATATTGTTCAGAATTTATGAAAACATACTTTGTCAAAACTCATTGTTGTCTTTATTGCAGAAAAGAGCAGAAATTGTAAAAAAACTGTTTTTAAGCATCAAAAAAAGTATAGAATTGACTAGTAAATAAATTAAAAAACAAATATATACTACGAAATAGCTTAATTCAGTAATTTATTTGCTCACTTCCGTTACAGATAACGTCGAAAATGCAATTTGACATACTATCAACAAGGTTTTTTTATGATCGATGCCTTAAGTGAGTTCCAAGCAGTGACAGTTGTTTGTTTTGTGATCAGCGTCGATATACTGATAATTTTGGTCATAAACTCAGTTAACCAAGATCCAAAACGTTTTTTTAAGGTTTCAATCAGGAGAATAAGCTAGTTAATTCGTTCATTTTCGAACCAATTTTTCGTATCTCGTGATACATGCATAGATGCATTGTCCTGTTAAAATATAAGAGGAATTGGCATGAATGGCAGCAAATTGTTCTCCAGAAGTTGTTGATAGTTGGCACTGTTTATGCCACAGGTAACGAATACCAAATCCAATTTTTTCAATGCAGAATAAGCACCCCAAACCATAATACTTCACATCAGGGAAGTTCCTTCGCAAAATTACTTGGGCGCTTTTTGTAAATCATGCCAGTGAAACGCTAGACTATCTGGCCCAGCCAAATTAATTTTTTTTTCGTCTGAAAAAATTATTTATTTGACAAAATAGCTGTTATTTCTAGTGTTAGCACGATAGGTCTAAACAAAAAAACATCCTTATTTCATCGAGTGGCCATGTTTTTCCTAGCAAAACTGAGTCAGGCAGCTTTATGCTAAGGCTTACGAGCGCGGTCACTTCTCATTCTCGGCTGAACAATGTGGTTGTTGCTGTGTAAAACCCTTCTAATGGTTTTTTAATGTACTTGAATATTCAAATAGTTTTAAATTTTAGGCGTGGACACTGGAATTAAAAACTGCATCTGCAATCAGGAAGGATAAGTATTCAAGGACATCCACTTTTACACTTTGGTCAATAATTTGCAGGATTTGACAAATGATGCTGAACGACCTTTTTAAAACACTTGAAGCAGTTTGCTACTGCGTGATGACTTAATCCAGTGCTACTCAAAGCAACAATTTATCTTTTCTTAGAGTCTGTTAAATTAGTATTATGAGGGATGATGGAAGCAAATACTTTTACGCTTCAAATCTTTTACGCGAAAAAGATGGCGGTTCTATATTTATGTGGCAGTATGTAAATTGACTTACTGGCTATTCCGTTGTCAGAAACATTTTAGTTTCATAAGATTATGTTTTTATAAGTTAAGTACTGAATTACGCGTAAAAACATCTGCTTCTCTCTGTTAGTGTATGTTCTGACCACAAAAGAACAATTTTTTGAACGGTTGTATACTGTTGTGGAGCACTGTATTAACTCACTACTAATTTGAGGCGGAGAGTATATTAAAAAAAATTGCAGCTAGACATTCTGACGATGTCAAAATAAAGAATTGCTGGTTACAATTTGTTTTTAATTTTTATAACAGATATTAATTTTTCAGATAATAAAGATAATAGTCAGGAGCTGAAAATAAATATTCCGTCCATGTCTTTATTACCAGTTTTGAAGAACATTTTATTCTGTCAACGTAACAAGAAACATCATAATTCTCACATAGGCATAGGTATGTCATTGATATTTTATTGGGTAATTTGACTGTTTATAAATACATAAATATTTTTTGTATCTTTTTAGTAAGTTTAAACGTATTTACTGGACTCTCTACGCTATTTCCAAACGAGAAAGTTGCTTGTATTAACATATTTGGACATAAGTTAATTCTTTTGTTACATCCAGAATCTGCAAAGGTAATATTTATGTAATATATTCATTATAAATAGAAATATACAGTATAACGTTTTACAGGAAGTGTTACGTAGGAACAGTTTAATCAATAAGGATTCTATTTATGATTTCTTCAAGCCACTTCTAGGAGACAACAGTCTTTTTTACAGGTAATGCATTATTAAATATTTGGTAAAATTATCGTTGTTTAAAGTTTTCTGAATTTAATTAAATAAAGTTCTGACGATAATTGGAGAAAAAGAAGAAAATATTTAGCTCCACATTTTCATCTTTGGAATGTAAAAGATGATCAAGATATATTTATGGAGCATTCAAACGTCTTAGTGCAAAAACTCAAACATTTGCAGGAAAATGAAATATTCGATATCCTGGAATGGATGAAATATTGCACTCTTGATATAATTGCAGGTATTACTTTCTAATATAAAATATTTAATTAAGAATTATAAATAACAATTCGTTCATACGAAAACAATATACAATAAAAAAATAAATGAATTTTTTAAAAAATAATATATTATTATTTTCGTAAAATTCATTTCATACTTTTTTCAAGTTATATATATATATACATATATATACTGAAAAGCAATTGAATTAGGGATAGCTGGCGTTATGCAAAGTTTGAGTTGTGCGTAAGCATGAAACTGATTTGCAGATGAGGTAAGCAGCAGTTTGACAAGCTAAGGAGTGCTGTTATCGGTATCAGTAATAGAAGCAAAATCGGAAAGAGTAAAAATCAAAGTGCATTTATTCATGGACAAATCGTCGGGGAGCCCGACGAATGGGTTATTCCATTTCGGAAGTAGTGGAAATATTGGGATTTTCATGCACTAGTGTGTCTAGGGTGTAACGTGAATACGTCAATTCCAGTAAAACTATCGCTGCCAGGGTCAAATGCCGCGGACAAGAGCGTGTGGATGGGAGAGGTCAGTGGTGCTTAGCCCGCATTGTAACAGTGGATAGACAAAACACAGTGCAACAGCTCACCTGTCGATTTAACGCTAGTGCACAGCAAGGTGTAAGCTGCCACACCATACAAAATTATCCCCACTGAATGGGGTACAGGAGTCATCATCCTAAGACAGTCCCTCTGCTGACTGCACTAAACAGGGCGCAATGGTTAGCACAGGCACAAGAACATCACAAATTGACCGTTGAGATGTGGGAAAGTGTTTCCTGGAGTGACGAGTCGAGATTCACTTTGGTACATGCCAATGGCAGAGCGCTTGTACGTAGTAAACCATATGAAGCGACAGATTTTTCCTTCCAGCGGGGACTCTTCAAGCTGGCGGAGGTGGCATTTTTGTGTGGAAACTGTTCACATGGACTGAAATGGGACCACTGGTACGCGTGACAACGTCGCTGACAGGTGAACATTACCATGATATTCTTGACCATCTGCTCCCGTTTATTCGTTCTCGACAGCCCACTACAGAGATTGTCTTTCAATTAGACAATGCACCGTGTCATTGCTCCTGAATTGTATCGGAATGGTTGGATGAAAATCCCGCAGTCCTGCACATGTTTTTCGGGCCATCACTGTCACCTGACCTTAATTTAATCGCGCACATCTAAGATACAATTGAGAGAGATGTTCACGGCTCTGACCACCTTCCATCTAATCTTCGTGATTTGTGGAAAATTATTCAAAACACGTGGATACGTATGGCTTCCCATCGCCTCCAGTCTCTTGTGTAATCCATGACAAGATGAATTGCAGCCGTCATGAAGGCGAAAGCTGGTGCTACACGCTACTTAGCAGGTTTCTCTAATTCAATAGCTCTTCATTGTATGTCACTGTAAGATAAATAAGCTACTGAACTTCCCTCAGCGAAACCAACAATGAATGGAGGCAGAAATTCAAACGGTTCTTTTTAACATTTACACGTTTCACGGTAATTACGGACTTAATTGCGTAAGATTCTGACACACAGGACGACTTCCCTTTTGGAGTAGCTGCTATTTTTATTAATTAACTGTCCCTGTCTGGTGACAGTAGTTAGAATGAAAGCTGATTATAGCCTAAATGGAAACAGTACTGTTTCGTCCAGTACTGTTTTCCTTTTAGGTGAAATTAGTCTTTCCTGTGGTGCCTTCCAGAAGTTGAATATCATTTTCAAACGGCTTATATTTGTTTATTTAAAACAATAATATCGATTTATTTGTATGTAGACATAGCACTAGGAGTTTCTCTACATTCTCAGACCACAAACGATCAAGAATATGTGTCTGCAATACACAGGTAAAAAAAAAATTATTTCCAGATATATTTCTTCATTTTTCAAATGATATTTACAAATGTAATATTTATGTTGAATAATATAAAGTTAGTTTATATCTGATGAAATTTTAAAAATGTTCGAGTCAACTTCAGTAGAAGATAAAAGAAACATTCTAAACTTTGATTGTTGATCAATTAATACAATATTAAAAGTTTGTAAGTTATAAATGAAGTGTTATTGCTATACACTAGAGTTTTTAGAACAATGTGTAGGAAGAAATATAAAGGGAATTACATTTCTAAGGAATGAAACGTATTAAATAAGTATGTATTAAAGATTTTAAAATCCATTTAATTCGGCTATAATATTTGAAAAGTAAACTTTATGTATTTTATACACACGAAAGACAATTTGTAACAGTAAGGACAAAAGTGTGACAGATCAAGTTTCTGAAATGCATACTGCTGTAATAATAAATGACTAGTATTTATCTATTTTTGTATTTTTCTCCCGTTGCCTCAATGCTATAGGAGAAATCTTGACGATAGCGAAAACATAACGTCGAAATATCCAATCGATATATGAAAATATACAGTCGAGCAGCTTATTTCTAATAATCCTTGAGAAGAATTAATTACAATATGAAATAACTGAAAAGTTTCCTTGCATTTTTTAAAAAAAAAAACTGCTACACAAATTTATGACTTAAAGTAAACCTTATATATTTTAAATTATTTTAATTTTAAAAATTTCTATTACGTTTTTCACACGAAATATAATGTTATAATTTATGTAGATTTAATAGTTGTCAGTACTTTATTTCTACTTTTTATTCAAGTTTTAAATTTGCATTAATTATTTTTTGATATATTAATAAATTTATATTAAAATTTAGAATTCTGAAATATTTTCCTGAATGGGTATTAAATCCAATGTACTGGTTTTCTCCAATTTTCTTCGTGAGTAAAATAGGAAGAAATTACAAGAGGGATGTTGAAATAATTCATCGTTTCGACGAAAAGGTAAACTCAACTTATGGATAGAATTTTGTGTTGTGATTTAAGTAATTAATGGTTTAATTTAATGCGTAGGTGTTCAAGAGAAGAAAAGAAAACTTTGTAAAGAAAATGCAGCAGCAAAATTCCTTAAACAAAGAAACACGACGTGAAAAAGAACCAAAGATGAAAACAAAACACCGTATTATCGATTCTTTGTTGGATCTTCATGTCAAACAAGGTTTAATGTCGGAAGAAGACGTTATCAGAGACATGGAAGGCGCTATTTTTGCGGTAGGAATAATTTACTAAAGGACTAATCGGAAATAATTATATAATAGTACAAGCTTGTAATTCAGAAAGATTATTTTTGATATTCTGAAGTAAACTAATGTTTTTCGATAAACGTATTAAAATATTATAATTAAAGTACTGTGTATAACATATTTCAACAATAATCATAATTACTTTCTTGTAATTAGAAGTTATATTTAATTGAAGAGGTATGTGAATCATTACATTTTATTTAGAATTATTAATAATTATTATAGTAAATAATGTTTGTAATTTCGGATTATTTTATAATTTTTTAACATCTAAAAATTTGTCGTCTTAAAATTTGAATTTCGTCCTTTTATATTTTTAGTGTATGAAATATAACAGGAAGAAGTTTTGTGTACATAAAAAAATGTTTATTAATTACTATATATTTTCTATATTTATATACATAGATACAGGAAAGGTGTAATTTTGACGAATTAAAAATATGTATCTAACAGAGATTTTTTAAACATTCCAAAGCAGATTATTATATACAATTAAGGCGGAAAAATCGGATGAAAAAGGATAGTCGTACCTTACTCTTTTGACTTCATATCTGGTCCATATCAAATGCCGTTTTCACTAATGATTATGTAAAATAGTAGTTTGTAAATTTGTAACTGAGTTCTGTGGGTTATTATCTGTTACGAAATTAATTTTTCGAATATTATAATAGTTTATTAAATTTCTTTTATAAACGCTATTTAAAGTATTCAATGCAAGTAATATTTGAAATGATGTCCGAAAAATTTTGTAAACCGGAATAACTCAAGTCCATAATAATTGAATAATTTAAAACGTCGTAAATATACGACATGTAGTGAGTTGTCGTAAGTCATGACAATTCAAGCTGTCCAATGAGTATTTAGCTGTTTCGACCGACTAATTTAACGTTTATTTCGTGCATCGATCGAAGACATTTTGTTCATAAAATTAATCTGATATTAGCAATGTTGAAGCCGAATTTTTTAACACGAAACGTGTACGTCGGACGTTCAGTGCCGCTTTCCTGTAAGCCTAGAATTTTGACAATGGTGTTCGGAATGACTCCACTGACTTTCCAAACGCCATTGTCAGACTTCTAGGCTTACAGGAAAGCGGCACTGAACGTATGACGTACACGTTTCGTGTTAAAAAATTCGGCCTCAACCTGACTATTATCGAATGTGGCGAAAAAGAATTTTTTGTTTGAGGAACTGAAACTTCGTTTGCAAAGGCGTACATGTATAGCATTATATATTTTTAGCCACGTTAAAATTATAAACAGAATTGTTAGAATGAATTTTTTACAAATTTTATTAACCTTCTTTCTTTGAAACGCTTTTGTAATCTCTTTCCATTTAAGTCGAATTCCATCTATTCCTCTACGTACACTACAGGTACAGTACATTACTAACACTTTTACTGCTTTGTAAATTAGGCCTAATCTCATTAATTACATTTTCCGCTAAAAGTAACAGTTGGATCCATATTCCCTTCTTTTTCTTCTCGTGTTGATTCAGCCCATATTTGGACCACGTACAAAAAACTAATTATGACTTGCTTTTTTTTCTTCCCTTCTTTTTGTTCTTATTCCTTTTTTTCTCAATACTTCTTCATTCTCTCGCTCTTCTGTTGTCTTTGCTCTCGAGTGAAGAGTCTTCCACGTCTGTTATTTTGCTTTTCCTGAAAGCCTTTGAAGTTCTTTATTTTATTTCTAAACTATTTCCTATTCCGGATATCTTCTTCAGATATGCCTATTTCTGCCATTATTTTTGATATCATTGATCCGTTGATTCTTAATTTTTTTGTTGTTGAAATACGTAAAAACATCTTCCCTTCTATTAGTAATAATTTTTTTTCGACTTAATCCATCGATGCCTATTTCTGAAAAAGTGAAATGCGCCTTTTTTTGTCTCTTCCATTTTATCATCGAGACTCATGTCGGAAACAATTTGCGCCATTTGAAATTTCCTGGACTATTTTGTTATTGAAGGAGTTAGTATACTTTCGAAATCAGATCATTAATATTTTGTCATTTTGTTATATTAAAGTATGTCTCAAGAATTGAAAATAACATTTTCGTGAATACGGGCCCAGTATTATCCTACATTCTGAGATACAAAAATTAGGAAATTAATTATTTTAAAATATTATAACAAAATATTTTATTTCTTTGAAAATTTTCACAAAAAGGATGTATAGTTTTTGTTTCCGAAAAAGGGAGGAAACAAACTTTATTTCTAGGCTGACTAAAATCTACTCACTGTCCTATGACGCTGAGACAGTTGTTCAGCCGTCCCAATATAAAGGGGTAGATTTCTCGCCTTTTCGCGCAGTTCATCGGAGGTTCAACGAGACCCGAATTGGCCACATAAAGCGCAGTTCTTCAAACATAGAATTCGCTACCCCCAGCTAGTCCCTCATAATATTTAGGCATTGATGATAATCTACTTTTATATTGGTGTAAGTAACCTTTTGAAGCTAAAATTGTTAAGACAAAAAATAAAGCATTGCCTTTTCTTTTGTTTTATTCTTTTAATACTTAACTTTAATAACTAACAGAACTTATTTACAACTTTACAACCAGACGAAACTCTGACGACTAGCCACTTTTCAAGTGTTGCCAGATATAAATATATAATAATTAACAATATAAATGTACAATAGTTAACAATATAAATGTACAATAATTAACAATATAAATGTACAATAATTAACACGCCTCCTTACATTTATATTGTAACACAAAAAAATGAAAAATGTTAAATACAAGAAAAGTAACATCTAACCTGACAGCTCTATTAACAACTTATCTTAATGTCACACATTTTATATTCTATTCTTTTACATTTAGCATCTCTCTATATTCAATGAATTTGACATTTCCTAATGCCTTTGTAAAAATATCAGCAATATTATTTTCTGACTATTTTTACAACTTCAACTTTTCCTTTCTTAACATTCTCATGCACAAAATGATAATATGTTTTCAGTTTTTTGTAAAGTTTCCATATTTAGCAATGGCTACTACACCTGAGTTGTCTTTATATACCTTAATTGGTTTACAAACTTTAATTAAAACCTCATTTATTAGACAAATTAAAAAATTTATTTCTGTTACAGCTTCTGATAATGCAATATACTCGGCTAATGTAGAAGACTTTGTTACACTATTCTGTTTTTTGGATTTCCAAATGATTACATTTCCAAACAATCTAATTATGAATCCTGTGGTAGATTTCTTGTCTAGAGTATCTCCTGCCCAGTCAGAATTCACAGAACAATCTAAGATATCAGTATTATTATTCTTATAATATTTTAATTTAAGGTCTTTTGTCAAATACAACTACTTCAGGACTCGCAAAGCATATTTAAAGTGTTTTTTATCATAACAATTTTGAAATCGGCTCAGATAATTTACACTGAAAGATATCTGGTCTAATACCAGAGTTAATGAACAGAAGTGCACCTATCAATTTTTTATACTTTACATCCTCATTTACATTAGAGTTTTCCAGTTTTAAATTTATTTCCATAGGTGTTTTATACAATTTTGAATTTTCAATATTATAACGTTTAGCTAAAGACTCAATATAAGATTTCTGACTTAAGGTTAAAATATTATCTTGTTCATATTCATATTAAATATCAATACCAATGTAGTTTTTTACTCTACCTAAATCATTCATTCTAAACTTGTTAGATAACTTGTTTTTAATGTCAACAATAACTTGTTTATCTTTACAACAAACCAAAAGGTCATCAACAAATAATAAAATGTAAATTATCAAATCATTCTCTTTTTTAACACACAGGCAATAATCATATTTACTCCTGTAAAAATCAAGAGTAGTCAGAAAGTCATTAAAACATTCATACCATGCACGAGGACTTTCTCTTAATCCATATAATGACTTATTCAATTTCTAAACTCTATCAGTACCATCTTCATAACCAATTGGCTGATTTACATAAACTTCAGACAAAACTTTACCATTTAGAAATACTGTTTCTACATCCATTTGATGAATATTTAAAGAATTTTTACAGCAGTAAGATAGTAACAACTTTAAAGTCGGCATTTTAGCAACAGGAGAATAAATGTCATCAATACAATCAGTTTGTTGAAAACCTCTTATCACTAATCTGGCTTTATATTCACTTTCACTCTTCTTTCTGTATTTCCACTTCACATCAATTACCCTTTTGTCTTTAGGAGGCTTGCTTACAAGTGTCCATGTGTTGTTTATCACAAGACGTCCATCTCGGAATTCATTGCTGCTTTCCATTTCTTTGAATCATCACTTGTCATCGCCTCCTGAAAATTTTCTGGAACAGTAGCATCACAGTAATTTACACTTATACTGTAATAACCAAATTCTTCATCAAAGCGGAGTGGATGTTTAATTTGTCTTTTTGATCTTTTTCATTTCATTTTTGCTTCATCCTCTTTTATCTCATCATTACTATTTTCTTTATGTGTATTGTCTTTTTCCAAGTCTTTTGTCATATCCTTTTCTTGCTGGTTTGAACTAGTAGAATCTTCTCCTTCCTTTTCCTTTGCTTGATCTGAATCCTTTTGTCTTTCTTCTTTATCTTTTTTCTTTCCTCTTTCTCATTTTCAAATCCACACAAGGTTACAATCTCTTCTATTATGTCACAATATCTAGCCAATATAACTCTGTTATTCATCAATACTGTATATCCAGTATCTGTATATCCAATCAAAATTCCAACCTCTGCTTTCTTGTCCCATTTAGATTTTCGTTTTTCTTCTGGGATTCTTACAAATACTTTATTTCCATATAATTTTAAATTTTTTACTGATGGCTTCCTTTCGAAAAATATTTTTTAAGGCGTTTTTCTCTCAATTGTATTAGTTAAAGTTCTGTTTTTAAGATATGCAGCTGTTTTAATTACTCTAGCCAAAATCTTCTTTCAATTTTTGCTTCTGATAAAAGACATCTCCCCATATCCATTAATTAATTAATGATCGATTGTATATTTCCGCTGTTCCACTTAGCTCATGCACATATGCTGGACAAGGTTTTATTATAATTCCCTTCTCCTTTGCAAACTTAAAAATTCTTGCATTCATATACTCCTTCCCATTGTCACATCGCAGTTCCTTTATCATCTTTCTAGTGAAGTTTTGAACTTTATTAACATGCTGAACTAAGCATTCATATACTTATTTTTTGTCTGGATACAATAAACTTTAACTAGTTTGCTATAATCATCTATGAAATTTAAGAAATATTTTTCTCCAAGATTTCCTGTAGTTTGATGTGGTCCATTTAAATCTGTATGTACAATCTCTAATATGTCTTCTGCTCTTCTCCTGTTATTATGAAATGGTAAGTTATGCATTTTGTTTTCAATACATGTAGCACACTATAAATATTCTGGTTCGATCTCACTAGGTAGTGCGTCTAGTTATTCATTTTTACACATTATTTTCAAGTTGTTAAAATTGATATGTCCCAGTGTTCTATGTAATTTTTCTTATATAGTCATATTGCTTTTACTCATGTTCGCTTGTGATTTTCTTTCATTGATATAACTTTTCATTTTATATAGTTTATCCTCTTTGATTGCAACAGCTATCACCTTTCCATATGGGTTGTATATTTTTTTTAATTTTCCTCTTGAAACAATTGAATGTTTAACTGTGATCCTCGACTAACTCAACAAGTTTGCCTTCATATCTTTTACAAAAAAGACATTTTCCAACGTAACCTCAGACTTTTGTCCATAAACTGGGAAACGAGTTTTAATATTGCCAACTTTTGTAGCTTCTAATATTCTTCCATCACCAACTTTTACTTTTATAGGTTTCTTCAATGTCTCAGAGGTTTCAAAATACTCATCAGTGTTAATGATATGATCTGTGCACTTACTATCAAGTAACCATTCTATTTCATCTTTCTTTGACTTTTCCTTTTTACTTGGTGTATAAGTATTATTTGCAATGGTAGTCTGAAAACTATTTCCTTGATATTCGTGTATGTTTTGATGATAATTTCCTCGTTTTCTCTGAAAGTTTCTGGCATTGAACAATCCACGTCCTCGATAAACAGATAAACCACGACTTCGACTACGATTTTCAATTTCAAAACGACAATTTCTTTTTAAATGACCAGGTTTTCCACAGCTGAAACATTTCAACTTATTCTGAAATGATGACCTGGCTTCAGCTCGAAATACATTTGATCTATCTTTTGACCCTTCATTAGAATTTTCCTCTGCACTTTTTAACTTTACTTTGCTTTTCAAATAGTCAACAGTTCTTTCCTTTTTTGGTAAAACATGTATTAAATCACCAATATGACTATACATCTGTGGTAGCAGTTTTAACATGTAGTTTGATTTTCTTGTTCTGATATCATTGCACGTGCATGCTTTAATTCGTTCACAGCCTTTTCAAACGCGTCCAAGAATAAGCATACATCTGGATAATTTTTCAATTCGATACTTTCAAGGTTAAGTCGGCACACAATTTGCAGAGCTGTTGACTTTTTTACATACATCTTATCAAACTTTTGGATAATTTCGTAAGCTATATCAAGTTCGCTTATGTATTCTAGCTGTTTGTTAGTCATTCCGCTATAGATATAATTAGTCGCCTGGATATCTCGTTTGTCCCATTCGTCATCATCAATCTTAATTTTAGCCCTCATTGCTACATCTTTATACTTTTTAAACATACGTAATTTCCACTTAATATAGTCTGCTCCATCAAATATTGGTATATTAATGTCACTGTTCTTTGCTACCGTGTGCTCTTTTTTTATTTTCTTAAACTAATTTAACCCTTTTCACTTCTTGTTTTCTCAACCACGCTCTGCTACCATGTTAAGACAAAAAATAAAGCATTACCTTTTCTTTTGTTTTATTCTTTTAATACTTAACTTTAATAACTAACAGAACTTATTTACAACTTTACAATCAGAAGAAAGTCTGACTACTAGCCACTTTTCAACTGTTGCCAGATATAAATGTACAACAATTAACAAAAATATAAATTATGTACGTCGGGGATGTTGTGTTTCATTGTATACCTTTGTATCCAATTTGGAAGCTTCAAACTTGCTTTTTAAATTTACCCAGTAGATGCGTGGCAATGACTTGCTGCAAGAAATATGGTTGAAAAGTGTAAAATAATATCACATAAACGCGGTATTTATGCATGCCATATCATAATTTTACAAGTTTATTATATTTATTTTACTGAAAATGTACTTCACACTATATAGAAAGAAATGTTACATTTTATTTCAACGTATTTTAATATCAGGGTCACGATACAACTGCCTACGCTATGTCATGGACTCTTTATTTGCTGGGAAGATTCCATGAAATACAAGAAAAAGTGTATATAGAATTGCATGAGATTTTCGAAAACGATATGAATAGAGATATAACAATTGATGATCTGACAAAAATGATGTACTTAGAATGCATAATTAAGGTAAATTTTTAATTTGATTCTGATAAAGCCGTGATATAGTTTAAGTAAATTTTTAATTTCTTTCAACACACTCAAAGAATAGTGTCATATATTACAATTTTTAGGAGTCGATGAGAATTTATCCTCCTGCTCCTTTTATTGCAAGAAAAAATCCTTCGGAAATGAGAATAGGTAATTTTTGATATTACGAAATTTGTTTTTCAATAATAAGATTTTATATTAGTTATTGACTTGATTCATTAAATCGTTTTCATTGAAATAGGTAATTACGTGTTGTCTGCAAATTCGACTCTTGTCATAAGTATCTATGGTATTCATCATAATCCTTCTGTTTACGAAAATCCCGAAGTGTTCGATCCAGACCGTTTTCTACCTGAAAACTATAAAAATCTTCATCCTTACGCATTTCTGTCATTTTCTGCCGGCCCACGAAATTGTCTCGGTAAGCGATTAGTGAATAAATACAAAAACAAAGAATTATGTCATTAAAATAATTTATTTACAGGAAGTAAACTTGCCATGATTGAAATGAAAATAGTTTTGGCAAATGTTCTTCGAAATTTTAAAGTCTACTCTTTGGATCCTCAGGACAAAATCGTTACTTCATACGCAGTTATGTTGACCCCAATACCGGGTATAAGAATGCGTGTAGAAAAAAGACTAATGTTGTAAGATATTAACTAAGATGAATAGTACGTTTGGGTAATTTTTGTTTCAAATACAGTATATCAATATAAACACAAGCCTATATCATATAATCTGGACGAATTTATTTAGAAACTGTATCGAAACAATTGTACTTTTATTCAACATTACTGTACTCATTAATTATATTTCATATTTTTGTAGATGAAAGTCATAACAATAAAATGTATTACGATTATTTTTATTAAATTTGCTTTACATTAATACTATTTTTGTTATTTATTGCATTTTATTCATTTACCACATTAATCATTTTTCATATTTAATTTTACGTAAAATAAACTGTTAACAATATACTAGCCATATGGTATGAATTGGACCGACATAAATTATTCAGTTAATAATATATTGGATACAAAAAATTTGTAATTTATTTTAGTACTTTTCTGATACGCTATAGAATGAAAATTATATGAATCTAAGTTTAATAAAGTTATTTAAGATATTCGAATAATTAATATGTTGTTCTTATTAACACAAACACTATGATTATGTATCAGATAGTTAGATAAACCCTAGTTGCCTTTTATATAAAACTGTATACAATCGCGAAAAAAGAGAACAAAACACTAGACACGATATTGTATATTATAAAAGTAAAAATTGTAATTCATTTATAGTTTCGATGTTTTCTACTTGAAAACTAGAAACAACAGTGAAAAGAAAAATGAGAACCGAGTAAAGAACAAAACAGTAAACTTGTGTCTTGTTTTCATTTAGTTTATATAAATTTATGAAGTCAAATGTCTTAATTGTAATAAAATGTTATCATCTAAAAATGTAAGGAATGTTATCATCATCATTATCTTAGCATAATGATGATGATAACGTAGGAGATTGTGTCTAATACGGACTCCTTTTGCCTTATCAAAAATTTGCTATTATTTATTCCATTAAAAAGCGTTAATTTGGATATATTTCATAAAATAGTATCTTTTAACAAAAATCGACTTTTTACGTGAAGTTCTCTGAACATCAATTATGATTTGATTGCCTAAAGAGACCTGGGGCCGTACTCCGGTCATTGTCTCTTTTCTGTGGTTTCTCACAAGCTGGCCCTTGGTTAGCTAATCATTTGTTTATGTCTCGGAAATGATCGCGTCTCTCTAAACGCGATTCTGGACAACTTTTCCTCTCTTCGCTTCTCTCGTTTGTCAGAGACGAGAGAGCGAGGGGATGGGGTTGAAGTGGTTGACTGTGTGAACTTCAGCTCCTGATTATCGTGCGTTTTTGGATTTACGCTTATTCCCACATATCTATGGATAGGGCTTGACCTCAGGATTATTTTGATGTTTCACTTTAATTATTATCTGGTTCGGGGGAGAATTTTGGGAATTTAATTTTTCTTACTTTTCGGCCGGTGTAGCGGGGGGTAAATCAATTTAAGGGAGCAGAATTGTAATATGTTATTAAAGGTTTTATTTTCTTACCTTTCCCCAATTTTGGTAAGGGTGGGCCAATTATTAACGTTTTTAGTGCAGTTTTTAAATTCTATTCATTTTCTATGGGAAAATCCAGATTCTGACCGTTAAGCCTGGTACCCACATGCGGCAACGGACGACGGAAACGGTTGCCGTTCCGTCGTCTTTCCGTACCGCATGTACAGTACTCACATGCGGCAAATACTCTACAATTGAAATGCGCGCCCTCTGCCCGCTGTAAATATAAACAACTACCGAGAGTAGACGAAAATGGCGTCGACGAAAACTGTGTTGTTATACCAGTTAAACTTTTTAAGTTTACTTACAATGATAGCTTAAATCAAAAAGCCACAAAAGCGAAGATTTTGGGTATGAAAAATATTTCGATATCGTTCGAAATTAGGAGTTTCGAACACTTTGGTACCCGAGTTAAGATTTAACGATCCCGAATACTTCATGCAGTAAGTACAGTACATCTATTTGACATGGATATTTAATTCGAATAGTAATACTATATATCGAATAAATAAAATATATTTTATCTAAATGTAGGTTTCTCCGAATGCCCATCGAGACATCCGAAAAGTTATTGCGATTAATTGAGCCTGATATAACCAAACAAAATACCCGATGGCGTAATGCTATATCAGCTCACGATGTTGAACATTAAGGTAAAATGAATTATTTCAGACTACAAGTAGTAATCAATCCTATTATAATCATCTCGATGTTGTCATCTTCCTATGCCAAAGCTGGCTTTTTAGTTTTGGAAAAATATTTTAAAACGTTTTTATGGAGAAAATGCATATTTATTGACATTTACAGCCTATTATTTTTATATATTCTAATATTTTGTATTAAAAAATCAAAATACGAATTGCAATGTATAATAAAAAAGGAAATGGATAAAATAATAACGTTAACTTATTAGCTATAATACAGAACCAAACATTTATAATCTGCTTATATAATTTCTATTGCAATAAAAACAATTGGCCAGTACTATAACAAAATAATTATTGTAAGTTCGTTATTTATTTGTGTGATTTTCATTTAAATTTTATCATGTAGAGCATTTATCATAAAAATGCATTTGGAATTTCGGCATTACGCTTCAGAATATTTTTACGATCATTGAATTTCGATCAAAATGTAACATTGCCAAAGATTGTTGCTGCTTACCTTGTGTTACATAATTTTTTATTAACCGAAAGCAGCACATCATACTGTCCAACCGGTTTTGTCGACACAGAAGATTCTGCTCATTCAGTTAATCTGGGACAATGGCGTGATGAGCAAAAACACTTACATAAATGTGGTAGGCAAGGATCTAACACGTATAGCTGTGACGCGAATGTGTTACGTGACAAACTTGCCCAATATTTATGTACTGAAAGTGCCGTAGAATCACCAGATAGCTGTGTATATCGAGGCCTTGGTTAAATTTTTATAATGTAAAAATATTTGTAAAAAATTGTTTCGTATATATAAAAGTAATGGTTTGTAAACATGATTTATTTTAAAAGTATATGCTAAATGATTTATTTATTGTGTTGTTCATGTATTTCTGTTTTCAAACATAATAATTGAGTGTTTTCAGTACCTCATGTCTATCTTTATTTGACAATTCCTGTAATATTATATGAAGGTTATCACAAAATCTGTTCTTTTTCATGGAACTTTTATCAGTTCGTTTGATATATCTCCAAATTTTTTTGTATAGTTGAAATTAATTAATATGGTCTAACTAAGTATCCAACAATAATAATGAAATCATATCAAATTAGAAGTTTAATAAAACCTATAATTCAGTTATTTTAATTTACTAACTTACTAAATATCAAGCAGACAAAAAAACATACTTATTGTTTGGTTTGGTGTTCCAGCATGTAGCTATTCAATGATTACCTAAATCTAAATATTGATAGATGTACATCATGTGCATTTTATAAGAATGTTTATCTATTTAGATTTGATTTGTTACGATCAGATTTGTTTAAAATGTAATATTAAAAAATGCTTACTAATTCTAGTAAGCATAATTGGGTTGGCAAGTTTCTTATATATTACTCATTGCTTCCACACCATACACTTTCACTAACATTTCATGTCTCAGTAGCCGTTTCGCCTAATCTGAAACAAAACTTAATGTTTACGCGTTGCTCAATTTCGCAGTGATACTCCTCACACTGACCGTGTTGCATCGTTTGTTGCGCGCACTACCGTTTAATAGTCGTGATTTCGATGCTAGGGGCCACTAGCTGGCAACTCTCTCACTACGTCTGCGTGAGCGCAACATCTTAATCAGCTCGGTTATTCAACTATGGGATTATTCACCGAACTTTTCAGACGCATCTTGTAGAAAGAAAGGTAAAAATTTATCAGTTTATGCATCTTGCCTTGACTTCCTTTAAATCAGTGAATGCTTAGTTCCTACTAAATGTAAATTTAACAACAATATGACGGCATTGAAAACATACCCGATTGGTTGTCTTATTGTCAATATAAGAGAACGACCTCTTCACTCGTGGCTGCTTTTGGATATCCTGCTTCCTTTAAACATTAGAGTCGTGCCGGTCATCTATTTCAACGGTCCCCAACCTTTTTCTCGCTGCGGACCGGTTAAATTAACGTTTGATAATTTTACCACGGCCCACTGAGGGGTGACGATGATTGTTTATATTTTAGATTGATTTAATTTAATAATTTTAATTTAATTGTATTTAAACATGCCTTCAAAATAAAATACAATTACACCAAAAAAATGAATATAACGTGATTTAACATTTTAACTCACTAGAACGCTAAATCAATGCGAACCCTGAGCTTGTTTCTTTGCAACGAGACGGTTCCATCTGAAGGTAATAGGAAACAATGACACCCGAAGTGTGTTTCTTATGTCCAGTTTATTCCGTTGTTCCGTCGTCCATTAAAAGTCGCACAAACCCGAGGAAATACACCATAATAAAATGGAAATAATTTAATGTTCCTTGGGCGGCCCAGTACCATTTGATCCACGGACCGGTACCGGTCCGCGGCCCGGGGGTTGGGGACCACTGATCTATTTAATACATTTCGAGAGTAAATATATGAATTGAAAGAATATGAATTCCTGTTTTCAACGAACGTTCCAATATTGTTTTTCACAGCCGCCTGTGCCTACGGATTTCAAGTCTGGTCTTGTCTTCTATCTATCTCACTAGGGTTTCCCATTTTCCGGTCTTTTCCTTATCCCAAAATTCCGGGAAAAATGAACTGTTTTCCGGGATATAATTAATTATTTTTAAGATATAAAATAGATCTTAAAATCGTACGATATAATCATTTTTTATTTAAAGTAACTTAATAGAATCTGCAACCTCCAAAATAATAATACAGTATTGATAATGCTGTGTAAAATATCTATTAAAATTATTTTTTACTTATGTAGAAATTTTTACAAATAGAAAAAGTTTATTAAAGATTGTTCGAAACTGCTTACAACAAAAATGCCTTTGAATTGAGTTGAAAATTTTAAAAATTTAACTTATAAAATAAATTATACTTCTAAGTTAGAAAGTAATTTTCGTGATTTAAATAAAACATAATACAAAATATTATTGCAAAATTTTTATAATAAGATTTTAAAAAGCAAAGATGGTTAATACTCTGATCGCTCATTTTGAATCTTATTTTACTAAAGAAAAGTCCTTCTACCGAGAGTGCCCTTATCGATTCGATTGATATCGGTGGAATTTTCGAAAACTATGACACTTTTACTAAACATAATGTTTAATTTTCTGAAAAGTCATGATGTCCTCTATACGCAGTTAACAGATTATCCACTCTTTACGCCACACCCCCTATTCTCTAGCTTATAATAGTTTTGCAGAAGCGTGGCATCTAATAAAAGGTCATTTCTGTAATGGATGACTGTTGTTCCTGGCGGTTCGACATGCAAAAAATCGAGATATTTTAGACTTTTCTACGTATTTTTGTGTGTAAATTTGTCAATCGCATTTTGAAAGAAATTCTTCTATAAAAAATTTTCAAACTTAGTTGATTTATTAAAGTAATTAAACAAAGCTGTTCGTTACTAAAAAACAAATAAAATTTAAAATAAAATATGTTCAAACTAAATAATTGTTTATATTTGAATTATTTCCTAATCTGATTTTTAAAAAATTCGCTTTGTATATAATTGAGGTGGAATATTTATCGTAATTCCTGTATTGTTTAAAACTATAATTCTGACTTAATATGAGGAAACTTTCGCATCTAATTTTTGTTAATTTAGAATCAATGCTTAAATCAAGGTTGTCCATTTTAATAGGAATTTTTTTACATGAATAGAAATCTACGATCAAGGAAAATAGGAAAATGAAGATAATTATTGTGCATTTAACTTTTTATCAGTTTCTTTATATTTCTTTGATTTCTTGTGTTTCCACGAATTTATTCGTGCCTTTTATATTTAAATTTCTACTTTACTAAAGACAAAGAACAATCAACAATAATGGATGTTTTCAATGAGTTATAATTAGTTTTCTGAATTTTCTACTCTATATATTTACAAATTTTCTTACTTTATATCATATTTAAAGGGGCTTTATAAATCGTTCTATTATGCCTGTATTTTCAGACAGGTTAATGTTTATTAAATATCGTCTTAATTATCGTTATACTCATAGTTATTAAAGGTGTAAAGAATGTTTACTCAGGAAGGTGACAGTGTGACTAAACCGGTTTTAATTCTGTCGATTATATTTTACCTGTCATCATTTGAAATTTTAATTTGTTCAGTAATTTTTATAATTTAAGACTTTTTTAATATCTTATAAATTTCCTACTTTAAATATTCGCACGTACACACGATGTTAATTTAAAATAATTTTTTGTCAGTACTTTTTTATTCGTAAATACTTTTTTTATGAATATTTAAATTTTGCCAAAACAATTAAGATATAAATTATAACATAAAAAGATTTAATATAAACAATATTTACTTTTCATTCATCATAATCAGCCAGTAGAATTTTAAATGAATTTTAAAAGCCTTTAAGTCTGCAAAGAATTATAAAGTTTTCGAATATATTTAAATACGATGGAGGTATTAAAAATTTGAGCTATATTCTGTCGGTTACGTGACCAGCAGTACTGTCGTATAATGATACATAAAGTTACTGTTTTACTTTTACCGCATTACTGGTGATTACAGGTGTTAAACGATTTTAATTACTAGCCACTGCTGGGGATTAACAGCGTTAAATCAAAATGTACTTAAAATCATCGAATAAATCTTCGAAAAGCGAGAAAACTAATAGCAGCAATTTCCGGTTGCTGTAATGTGATATTTAACTTCTGTGATTGGCAGACTACATATTACGTGTCATCAAACTCTCTTTCTTATTGGCATTTGTCGATGCTTATTCTTTTCATAGTAATATACACGTAGGTAGAGAATTATAACGTATCATTTTGGAAAGTGCTGAGGAAAGCGTATATTAATCATGTTTCTGTCAACTTTTCAAATTCTTTTAAGTTTAGTTATTATTTTTCTTGTGTTGATATATACATTAATGAAAAAATGGAGAAACAAGAAACAAGAGGGAAATGATTCAACTATATTATCGTATGGAAAAGCTTCATCTGTGTCTGGAAGTAAGTAAATGTTTTATAGTTTTTATTATTGTTTTTCGTATGTAGGGACTTCAGTTGAATAAAGATGGCAAACGTCTCGAACTTTCGGTTATGATGTTTCACGTCGAAAAGGTTCGTCCATGGTACGGCTCCGGGGTAGTGGCGACTTGATTTTGGATTATTTTATTTGACACACGCGTGTAGTTTTATAGGATCTTCTACAGTCTCTTGAGGCGGCACCTAGAAAGATGTTGTGATTTTGATCACAAATCTCGAGGAAAAAAAAACTTTCGTTATGACGCTTATGGAGTGAGAGCGATTGGGTCCTTAAAGACCAGGAATAAATAGTTTTGTCTTTGATCGCCTACTTTCATTGGTCACTTTTCCTCGTCTTAGCGCTTTAAGTAGTCGCTTGCCTGTTACTATTGTTATAGGATGCCAACTTATATTGCGGGAGAGATCAAACTCGAAGTGAATCTAATCTCCCAATCGGAGATGGCCGATCTGAGAACTTCTATTCCTCCTCGATTTCTCCTATTGTTATGACGTCGTGTCGCGAGTTCAAAACATACAATTTTTTCTCTCTAACAAAATATTAATCTTTATGCAAACTTTATTGGAGGTTCGGTCCTGTTCAGGACCACAGAGTTTTCAAACTTAATAAGTGCAGTGCTTATTGGTAAAAGTTTCTGAAATTTTGCAGGGAGGTTTATCTGTTAGGTGAATTTATGCTGTTAAATTTTGGTGGTTGCGGATCGAAAGTATGAAGAGATGAAAAATCGTATGCAATATCTGGTATAATATTTTAACTTAATTGTTAATCTGGTGAAGGTTTTATTCGTTGTGAGCATTTTATATTTTTATTTTTATGAAATTTATCTTTAGTTTCATACAGACGTTTTTGCTATTTAATAATAAGTAAAAATATAAAAGTTTTTAAAGAAATAACATATCATAACAGATTGCGCCAAACACAGTTATTAAAGTTTCTGGGAAAGTTAAGCAACTATTTGCTTGAGTTTCAACGTTGTGTATTTTGTGTGATTGCCGCTAAAAGTGTATCTGTGTTGCATTGTTTAGAAAACTAATTTTTTTTATATGTTTTCAATGAGATTTAATTAATTTTTATTTAAAAAATTAAGTTTATTTTAATTTCGAAATACATTAAATAGGGTTTTCTATCATATAATCTACATTTCAATATAATTTATTCGAATGCGTATTGCATAAAAAATATTAATAATTAATATTTTAATATGCATTACATTTCTTCTCCGAAAATGTGTTAGAAATAGAATTTAAAATTTGTGCACAACGCGAAACATTTGATACTGACAATAACGGCAACATTTTAACATTGCAAAAAGCAGTTTAGAATGTCATTCATTACTAATCAAATCTAAACTTTAAAGAATTTATAAATTTTGAGTAATATAAGGTGTAAAAATTTAATGCTCGACACAGTGGAGTCACCCAGGATCTAAACTGGAGGGAAGCAAACAACTTGACTGCAACAATAGCAGCGAGAAAGAAATAGTTTTACGTTTTCACGACAGCTGGCTCCTAGCTCTAGTCTAGTCACAATGTTCACTATTCAAACTGATACTATTGATAAATTGATATACGTTTGTGTTGTGTTCATTACTACACTTTAATTATTGTAAATAGGGCAGCTGCTTCTCCTGCCCTTCGCTGGGTACGCCCTTTGCTCGACAACTAACAGTTGGAAACGAAGGAGGTAGCGCCAACTACAGTTTCTAAAGAAAAAATTTTAGCGCTATATGCAAGTTTTTAAAGATTTTTATATTATTAATTTTCTCGTTTTATTTACATATGTTTTTATAACAATATATTCACCATTAGAGTCTTAATGTATGAAGTAAGTAACTTTAAATGATAAGTAACCCGCTAATATTATAAGTGTGACAAACAAAACTTGTCTGGGTCAGAATGCTGACACCACACAGGTTACGTTTGTGAAACCAACGAGCAGACGTAAAGAAACAGAACAGAAAGTAGATAGACGAACAAACCCCGAAGTAATTCACCCAAGTAACAGGTTAATTTATAAGAAATGCAATTATTAATGCTAAGTGTGTAATAACTAGCATAATCAATTATTTAAACAATTTGCACTCGGGGAAACTTATATCGAAAATATAAGCTCATTTGTATTTTAATTAAATATTGTTGATTTCGAGAAATTCTTATCNGAAGTAAGTAACTTTAAATGATAAGTAACCCGCTAATATTATAAGTGTGACAAACAAAACTTGTCTGGGTCAGAATGCTGACACCACACAGGTTACGTTTGTGAAACCAACGAGCAGACGTAAAGAAACAGAACAGAAAGTAGACAGACGAACAAACCCCGAAGTAATTCACCCAAGTAACAGGTTAATTTATAAGAAATGCAATTATTAATGCTAAGTGTGTGATAACTAGCATAAACAATTATTTAATCATTTTGCACTCGGGGAAACTTATATCGAAAATATAAGCTCATTGTATTTTAATTAAATATTGTTGATTTCGAGAAATTCTTATCAGTGTTTTCAATTTTGGCACGTTTTATGTTTAAAAACAATTCAATAAAAAGTTTAAATTAATATGTTTCTGTGTTGCTATGCATCTTATTTATATGGGATAGCGTATTCATATGGGAACGAAACGGGAAGGTTCCTTGTGGCTGCCGTTCAAATTAACAAATCGAAAGAGCACGTTTTGATAAGTAACAATATTATCAATTTTAAGGAAATTTTTTATATTAATAAAATTAATTAAATAATGGGAAAGCGATGGCCGAAGTTTCAAATTCAACATTGACCGGTACATAGAGGAAATTAAAACATATACAGTGAAAACTGCTTAGGCGACCACCTGCATTCGAAGGGCACCTGTCAAAACGAGCAAAAATTTCTGGCACGGAATAGTTTATCTATAGAGTCTTCGTATAAGTTACCTGTACTAAACGACCACCTGTGTAACGCGACCGCGGGCATCGATTTTTGGTCCGAAACAACATACAACACCTGTAAGAAGCGACCACTTTCGCGAATGTATCTGGTCTAAACTATTGTAAGAACCCATCTCAACAACGTTTTCCCTCCTACTATAACAAATTAATCTATAATCTCGTTCGAACTCATCCCGGGCACTTCTCCCACCCTTGAAATTAGGTGCAGGTGTTAATAAATTAGTCTAACAACAAAGGAAATTCATTTCAGTTTGTTGGAAAATGTCCGAAAAACGAAAGAAATGTGCTGTCGTTAGAAGATCGTATTATTAATTAACTAGCAGACCCCGCCACGCCTTGTTGTGGCTCAAAATGTATCTATTATAAATGTATAACACTTCGCCCCTAGGAGAAAAATTTTCGAAAAATTTCTTCTTAGTGTACATTGTCTTGACGTACCCTATTAAAACGCAATCAAAAATGCAAAAACCCGCATCTAAAATAGTATAATAGAAGCCAAGTTTTTCACAGTAAGCCTTAATCCTGTCCCTCTCCCCCCCAATAGGGTAATTTCGACATGTATTCGACAGCCTATGTCTACCCTGAGGTTCCATCCTAAATATTCGTAAAAGAATTTTTGAAATCGAATGGGTAGTTTTGGAGATTACCTGCTGCATACAAACTAACATGCAAACATTACCTCTTTATTATATTAGTATAGATTAAAGTTATCACAACAGCAATTAGCGGCGAAATTTAACTGTGGGATAACGAAATTGATTTTACCCTAGACCTACAGTATATTCCTTGGGGTATAAAATGTTGTACACGATACAATTAATCGGCTGATCTCATCGTTTGATAAAATTTATTTTTACTTATTTGTTTTGAAACTCATATACAGTACATGCGCAATAAATAGTTTTTGTATCAACCTACCTTATTTCCACGATACTTTTAGAAAAATAATATCCAAGTAATTTTCGCAGGCAAAATATTCAAAAAACAATGAACACATTAATGCAAAAATCAGTTTTACTTCCTTTTTCGATTCCGCGATTGTAATGAAATCGTAAAACGAGAAAAATAATAAAATTGTTTTATTATTAAAGTTAAAATATGATTAAACTAACGAAAACCAAAAGCAAAGTGATGGAGAGATAGGACACGCTTGTATATGGATGACGTAATAAACGTAACTGAGGAGAGAACGAAAAGAACCGAGTCGAATTAATTAAGTGGGAAAAAAGAAAGTGTGCATTATAATCGAGAAAATGCGAGTATTGTATTAATCTTTAAAATACAATACCAATATAGCCCTATTGTTGAAAAAATTCGCTTATTTTTGCTCACCTCGTGTTTTGCTTAGTAGAAATGGCTAAAAAATGCGCAAAATACGTAGGTAAATACGTTATTACAAAACCACCTGTATTGGACGAACACCTGTCTAAAACACCACTTTTTGAAGGAACCGTGGATGGTCGCCATAGACAGGTTTTACTGTATTCGAAAACGTTGACCCATGTACACTCAAACTTTTTGAACACAATTTTTTTTTTCTCGAGAAGTTAATCATGTACATTAATTAAACTATAACACTTTAACCTGTTATCTCTTGCACAACGTTTGTTATGTGGTTTAAAGTAGTTTTAGAACAAAAATAAAAAGATACTGCTTATGCATTTTGATAAGTCGCTTAAATTTAGAGCATCCGTCATGTTTTAACACGGATCTCAAGCCGTTCCTGCGCTTCAATCAGAGACAAAGTTCTTATAATTTACTGAAATACCTACATTGCAAGCAAACAGAATTTAGCAATAAAAATATATTTTACAACTTAAAAAATATCCAATAATTACTTCAACATATACTTTTTGCATATTCTAACTTGGTTAACGAAACTTATTTGTACGACTGCTGTACAACATATACGGTATATTGCTTGTATGAATAAATCGAATATAGCAAAATGAAAGCAAAATACGATATATAGTTATTTAACTGAAATTTAATATAACTGTACGCCTAGAAATTCCCACTGTCGGTTGACTGTCTGTTTGTCACTCTTTAATTTCGGGAAGAGGATGAAATATAGGGTTTCTCCAATGGGATCCCAGGATTTCAGGAAATTCTTTTCATCCAGGAAAATCCCGCAAATTTCTTAAAAATTAACTTTTTTCTTATTTTGTGTTAAACTTGAGGAAATTTTGCAAATAGAAGGTTTAATTAACTCATAAACTGTCAGAATACATTTGTATTTATTAATTTTAAGCCTGCTTATTAGTTTTTGAAATTTTCGCTTATTACGGCATGTCATAGATTGTCAATAATCATACGTCGCTTATTTGTGACTGGACTCTGAAAATTCTATACTTGTCGTAACCTGTAATATCTGAAATACTTGTGTTTACGCTGTCTTAATTTTTAACCTTCCACAGTAGCTTCAATAACTTGCATTATGCCATGTTGTGCAAATTGGACAAGGATACAAATAAGTATGAAGTATGCAAGTATGAAGTTTCTTTTTATAAATCTGATTAATAAAGCCAAACGAACTGCCGAATTATCGGTCTATATGCTCTATATCGCTATTAAAGCAGCCGAGGTAGACAAATCAAGAATAAGAAACGACAAAAAAAATACTGTAACGCTTCTCGAAAACGAACTAAAAATCATCCATGTTACGGGTGATAAAGCTCATAACATCTGTCTTGTCTTGAATGTCTTTGCATTAAACACAATTCCACCGATATCAATCGAATCGATAAGGGCACTCTCGGTAGAAAGACTTTTCTTTAGTAAAGTAAGAATCAAATTAAGTGATCGGAGTATCGACCATCTTTGCTTTTTAAAATCTTATTATAAAATTCACAATAATATTTTGAATTATGTTTTATTAAAATATCGAAAATTTCCTTCAAACTTAGAAGTTTGATTTAAATTAATTTTATTGTTTAAATTTTCAATTCAATTCAAAGGCATTTTTGTACTTGTAAAAATTTCTACTTAATTTTTGATACATATTTTACATAGCATTATTATTAATACTGTATTATTATTTTGGAAATTGCAGGTTGTATTAAGTTAGTTAAAAATGGAAAATAATTACAGTACAGCGTCGTTTATGTGAAGGTCGGCTATCCGAAACGTCGGTTATCCGAAGGAATTCCAGTCGACAAATTTAAATTTTCGCCAGTGCTGTGGCGCTGTAATTTTTGGCTATGTCTTCGGCTACTCAAATATTTTACGTTTTTGATACTAAATTAACTTCTGAAGTATAATTTTTTATTGTTTTTATATTTTCAATAAATTTATTTTGTTTGTACAAAATAAAAAAATAATTTTTTACGATACAATAGTCTTTTGTTAGGCTTAACAT